>NC_136484.1:105716194-105853694 GCF_053919585.1 Euprymna scolopes
TTTCAACAGGACAACGATCCTAAACACACTTCAAAGAGCACTAAGGCATGGTTAAAGAATAATAAGGTGAAAGTTCTAGAATGGCCTTCCCAGTCTCCAGACCTAAATCCGATTGAGCACTTATGGCATGATTTAAAAATTGCGGTGCATAAAAGAAAACCATCTAATTTGATTGAATTAAAACAGTACTGTCAAGAAGAGTGGCTTAAAATTCCAGTGGACAGATGTAGAAGTCTCGTTAGATATTATAGGAAACGTTTACTTGCAGTAATCAAGGTCAAAGGAGCTTCAACCAAGTATTAATGAAAAGGGGTCGAATACTTTTGCAACATCCATATTTTTATTTTTGTAAATAAATTTATTTATATTATCAAGCACTAATTACTTTTTATTATTTTTGTTGAAAACTATACAGTTTATTCGAACTTAGTCGTTAAAGAAGGTTTTAAAGATTATTGAAGTATCCATTCAAAGAAATAAGACAATTTTGGTAGGGGTCGAATATTTTTTCGCACAACTGTATATATATATATATATATATATATATATATATATATATATATATATATATATATATATGTATATATATATATATGTATATATATGACTTGTATGTGTACATATGTATTCTTATCCTTCCATCTCCGTTAGTAAATACCGACTGGCGTGTTATTTTTATTTCTCGATCGGGCGACAAACCTTGAACACGTTACTTATTTGTAAAGGCCTTATTCCGTTCACATAAATCTATGAGATTTGGTAAAATTTTGTGTTTTTCATTCTTTTAACTTTCTTTATCTCTCTCTCTCTCTCTCTCGTTCTCTCTCTCTTTATATGTATATATATATATATATATATATATACATATATATATATAAATGTTTAGAGGTACAGAATTTATATACAGTTTTAAATATAATGGGCGAAAGTCTCTCGAGAGCTCTTTCAGCTATCATCTCATCAGGAGAAAATCGATAGCGTAAAAATAATAATACTATGCCGAAAGTAAAGAGTTCTGATGGGGAACTATTGGATGTGCCAAAAATACGAGGACACTAAAATAAAGTTTATTAACGTTTAAAAAACGATTAAAATATTGGCACAACGAGGGGAAGAAAAAGAAAAAAAAATGATTCAAAGTTCCTCAAAGTGAAACAATGCGTTAGATGTTTCTTTCTGCGGCACAAAGAAGGTTTCCGCACCGCAATAGAGACAGACTCCAAAATCTTTAAATCTTTTTCCCCCTCGGTGTGCCAATATTTTAATCGTTTTTTAAATGCTAATAAACTTTATTTTAGTGCTATCGATTTTCTCCTGATGAGATGATAGCTGAAAGAGCTCTCAAGAGACTTCCGCCCATTATATTTAAAAAAAAAAATATATATATATATATATATATATATATATATATATTTATATATATATATATATATATATATATATATTTAAAGTGATGGATGTGTAGTTCCAACGAGAGAAAATAATGTATATTTAAAAGAGTGTAGCCATCAACAATTGTGGGGTTTTTTTAAAGGTTATGATGAAAACCTTAAAAAAAACCCACAATTGTTGATGGCTACACTCTTTTAAAAAAAAATATATATATATATATATATATATATATATATATATATATATATATATATATATATATATATATACATTAAAATCGTCCTCAGGATACGGCAATATATATATGCAGTGTAATTAAAGTTAATGTGTGTATATAAGTGTCTGTCTCTTCTTTTTCTTTGATTTATCTGGACAAGGGCTAACTAGATCAGTTAATAATTCTAGTCGGTGTGTATGTAAATGAGAATTTAATCCGATGGTAAACATGAAACGTGATGGATGATGTACTTTTGTTCAAACGTTTGCCTACGATCATTTTTAGCAGGTGTAATTCGTTCTACATAAATTTTTAAAACTATAAACAAATCAGGCTGTACAACTTGTTACAATAAATTATATCATTATTAGCTGGGTCAATTTAATGCAGGTTACATAAATATTATAGCTCAGTATATATTATATTATTTTCTTTACAAGTTTGAACTGAACAGGAAATCTATTTTAAATATAAAATAATATTAAGAAACGCTTATTTCCTCGCACCATACACGGAAGGATACATGCATAAAGGCGGTTTCTAATGGCATGGAAATACAACGCCTCAAGAATGAGCAGTTTTGTTTTGTGGCAAAAGGAAAACACGTCTTAGTCTAAACAGATTTTCTGCTACTGACTGAGGGAGAACACATACTACACTCTGATCCAAGGCTAAAGACCGACTGAAATATGAATATATATCAAAGCTTATATGTTTGACTTGAGAGCTACATATTAAATTTCAGGGTAAATATTTATGAGTAAAAGAATAATTTAACGCATAGTATGAATATGTTTCGACTTAAACCAAACTCAACCAAATCTGAAAGTAAAACTAACATATTTGTGATTCCCTATTTAATAACATTTTTTGTGTGAAAATTCATTATCAAACAAAAATACTCGTGGAATTTATTTACGACATTGGACCATATTTCAATAGAATGAAAAATACAAAAAGTATATACCAGAATGATAAAAATATGACGTACATATATATATGTGTGTGTGTGTGTGTGTTTGTGTGTGTGTGTGTGTGTGTTTGTGTGTGTGTGTGTGTGTGTGTGAATGCGATATTCAGAATTCCTGTCTTTAAATACGTTTTGGCCGTTTGCTGTACATGTCCCGCGATATAACATTTATAAATACTTAATTATTTTCAGTTATTGTTTTTATTGCCGGTTACCGGGATGAAAGATGCCTGCCCCCGAAGCCACTGGTGGCATAAGGACTGGGTTCGGATCTCCTGACAAGCAGTAATTACCACGTGCATAACATGAAACATTAGGCATAAAAGTATGTACATATTTATTGGAAAATATAATATATACATGTACACGTACACAAGCACATACACACACACATATATATGTGTGTGTGTTTATACACACACACGCACGCACTCACACACACACACATGTGTGTGTATGTGTGAAGAAGCTGAAAGAGAAAAACCAAAATTATCTATGCGATATATGCATAAATGTTTCGATTTTTATTTAAAAACTTCGCCGAATGCTTTATTTGAAGTAACATTTGTTTTCAAACAAGGTATACTGATGAAGTCCTGAAATTAAGACAAAACGTCGATGAATATATAATTTTCCTTTTACATTCCCATCACGTTGGAATATTATTTCCATAAATTTCACCATATATATATATATATATATATATATATATATATATATATATATATATATATATATAAATATATATTTACCCCGTGCCAGAAATATATACATATTAATATTTTTGTTCTAACTCCGATATTTTACAATGGAAATTTGTGAAATTTAGCACGTTATATGGCAATACTAGCACAAGCACAGATATAAAGTCTCAAGCTAATCTGTACAGTAATAAATAATTGGCAGCCATTTTTATGATTTTCATTTTTTCAGCCTGCCAACTTTATATGTTTACCCATGCTTAATTATGGTGAAATGCTAAAAGATCATCGAAACATTGATTTATTCTAAGAATTTGTAAATTGAGAACAACAATATTAAAGAACAAACAACTTCAATATGGTTCCATAGTACAAACAATATCTTATATAATTGCCATTTTTATTGACAAGAGTAAAAAACCTTTGGTCCATTGAAGATGTCAAACTTTCGATTTCATCTGATGAAATGTCTTTGCCAGCAGTCAGAATAGAATTCCAGGGGTCATCTTTGGAGTTGTACTGCTTTACTCCGGAGTAAATATTTTGTTTCAAAATGCTCCACAGATTTTCCATGAGATTTAAATCGGTAGAACAGGCTGGTCATCGCATTATTTTCACGTCTCTGGCTAAAATTCTATCCAAATATTCAGTGGCTATCATTGCAGAATGAGACGGTGCATTATCATGCATGGACATAATCTTTTTTTCGGAATGTAGACTTCTTATTCTTGCGCCAGGGTTCCAAGTGTTCCTTAATGAAGCTTGGCGGTAATTTTCACTCCACTTGCGACTCTGAATGGTCCTATCAGCTCATTGCCAATAATTGCAGCCCAGAACATCACACCACCACCTCCTTATTGACGCCTTATCCTTTGTGGACGTAGACCCTCATTATGTACCATCCTCCCCTCCACCCATCGAGTCTATCAAGGGTCGCTCGACACTCATCAGTGAACAAAACAGTTTGAAAATTCACCTTCATGTGATCTCTTGCCCACTCCATCCTCTTTTTCTTCTGGATATCCTTCAATTAATGGCGGACCTCTGGCTTTCCAAATTTTGAAATCGTCCTCAGGATACGACAACGAGTTTACTTGGGCACATCAGGAACGCCAGCTTTTTCAAAAACTTATTTGCTAGTTTCAAGTGTGTTACGGCGAACTTCTCTCTTGATCTTGCTCATTGTTCGACGTTACAGATATGATTTCCTACAAACTTTCCCTTTGTCAGAACATCCGATGCAAAGTTGAGAGTTAGTACAATATTTTGGCTTGTACGATGATCACAGTGTAATTCTTTGTCAATTTCTTAGGTGGAAATCTTACTATGGAGCCTGTGAACAATTTTAGACTTCTCAGCTTGACTTAAAGCACCTTCACGTCCCATCTTGCATATAAAGTTGGCACGCTGAAAAAAAACTGCAAGTCACCAAAATGGCTGCCGTTTGATTGCTATTGCGCAGATCAGCTAAAAATTTTATATCTGCGGATGTGTTAGTGTTGCCGTATAACGTTTCACGAATTTTCATTGTAAACTATCGGAGTTAGAACAAAAATATCGATTTGCATATAATTCTGGCACGGGGTGTATATATATATATATATATATATATATATATATATGTGTGTGTGTGTGTGTGTGTGTGTGTGTGTGTGTGTGTGTGTGTGTGTGTGAGAGAGAGAGAGAGAAAGACAGAACGAGAGAGCGTTCTTCTACCGACACTTGTTTCTTTTTTTCTTCTTTGACTCGAAAGAGACGAGTACTTCTAACTCGTATTCGGACATTGATTATCTGTCAACAAATGTTATTGCTGTCATATAAATCATGCCCATGTAAAAAGAAAATCTATAATGCGTGATATATTTACATTGTTTTCTTCCTAAAATAATCTTTTTTTTTTCGAAGTGTTATTCACTTAGACATTTAAGTTATTGTTAGGAGTTGTATTGCTACGATTACTATAATATGGCTACTCACTAGGAGCTCTCACACAGGTCATCACCAGCGAGTACTCATTGATAACGACTGCTGGTGTTTCCTACAGTCTGGATGACAACAATTTTCCCCAGATGCCCAGTACCCTCCGCATGTTTCGGGAATCTTTGCAAATGAATTTGCATCATCGAAACAGCCATTTACCATCGATTTCTCAATCGCATTGATCTTTCGTCATCACTGTAATTTTGATGACAATAAGCCCCCTTCGCACTCACCCAGTGATGTCTGAGTAGTGGTGCCTCTCCTTGGTCTTTCGATCCTTCTCGATCTTTCTGTACTATTTGTTATTACGCCAGTTGATGTCGGCACTAGAATATATATTTTTTAGGTTTAAATTACGATTATACAGTTACAGTTTTCTTGATTCCATGTACTGTTCGTCCATCTTTCTGTTTTACTTGCTTTGCTGCTTCCATACAGCGGGCTGACGCTTATAGCTCATGTATATTAGATTCAATATCTAAGGGTTTTCCTTAATATTTCATTCGTTTTCATAATTGTTTTCCGTTGTATCTTGTAAGCCATCGCTTGTATTAAAATTTTTCCATTCTTTCTTTCAAAGTTTTCCGGAATTGTTTCTAATACTATTACAATGATCGGTGTTATCTTGATTTTCCTCGCCTTCCATATACCCTTTAGCTTTTTGGCCAGGTCAGTGTGCTTGTTTCGCTTCTCCGGTTCCGTCATATTAACCCTGTGATCTGCTAGATCGGCGAAATCTACGATTTCCCAGGACTTTTTCTTTCTTTGTTACCTATTATTACATCTGGTATCCTTACTTAGATTGGTTTACGTCCATGTCCTATAGGATGTAATTGTTTTCTCTTTCAACTACTTCTACCATTTTGTGCTTGTATCATTTGTTCAGGTGTTCAAGATGCAGTTGTTTGTATAGTCCTCACTGTACTGATATCCCCACTTGGTCATGTCTACTCTTATATTCCCTTTGGCTATATTGCTGCATTCACTTACGTGTATGTGCTTTATCGTTTCCTCCCTTGATCCACAGAGTTTGCATTTACTTTTTTCTAGAGTATTATTGATCTTTGCTTTGATTAGTTCTAATCACGTTATTTCGTGCAGCTGTAATAAGTGGTAAAGTTTCTCTGTCTAGGTGTCCTTTTCGTAGCTATGTCCAAGTGTTTACGAGAGTCTCTTCGTTTATTCTCCAGTATAAACTGTTTGTGTAGCTGTTTTTTTCTCATTTTTGTAATCTTTTTCATTGCCTGTCTATTCTCTATCTTTCTCATTTTTACTGCGTTATTTTTCTCATTGTTTTTGTGTGTGCCATTTACACAGGCTTCTACACTTACCAGCCCTTTTTCCGTTGTCTTTTCTTTTCACTTAGAATCAGTCAGCATCATCCTTTGGTTGTAGTGTCTTGTGCACAACGCGGGTCTTCTGATGGAGATGCCTCAGTTCCGCTTGGGCCAGTCTATGAATGATTCAGATTAATACTACACTTGAGTTTAGAATTTTATTAGGTTCATACTATGGAATGTAGTTCCTAGGAGTTTCCTTTTATTTCTAAAGTATTATTTTCAATAACTATTATTATTATTATTATTATTATTATTATTATTATTATTATTATTATTATTCGTAGTAGTAGTAATAGTATTATTATTATTAGTAGTAGTAGTAGTAGTAGTAGTAGTAGTGGTAATATGAGTAGTAGTATTAGTAGAAGTATTAGTATATTATGTGTTATTTATACTATACCGATTTTATTGTTTATTTCGATAAACCGTTTGTGCATACAAATTAAATTTTGTTCATTTTGTTCAAGGACACACACATTAAATACATACATACAAACACACACTCATCTATATATATATATATATATATATATATAGAGAGAGAGAGAGAGAGAGAGGTGGGGAGAGAGAGTCTATAAAAGGCGACCATCGATAGTTTTATTAATAAACATAAGTTTAAAACAATAACTATGTATATTTAAAAAAAAACTTCTTTTTCGCCTGTGTAATATATACATTTAGCGATAAAAATTAGTTTTATTAAATAAGAAATTTTCGACTGTAATAAAAAAAGTAGTCACTTACAAGTTATTTATTCATATAACTACCATTATATAACATTTTGAATGACAAAACAAGATTTTGGCATAAATCCACTGGTATCTTATTTCATTGTTCATTTATGGCTGCTTTGGTTCGGCTTTATTTTTTAACATTCTGTTGCCAGTTTTTTAGTTTATAATAACCCACACGTTCTCTATAGAGTTGTAATCTGGTGATTGTGCCGGCCAGTTTTCTAGAATTATTGAATTTTCTCTTGAAAATTCCTTGGAAAGCTTGCTAGTACGTTTTACACTGTTGTCTTGTACAAAACTGTACTCAGAAACTGCCAATGTACCAAATTTTCTGACAGAGTTAAATGATGGAGGAACTTAGCATATATCAATATTTTGCTGACTCCATTTTCACATCTATAAAAACCAATTCTCTGACTCCATAATATAAAAACATCCTCCCCAAATCATAACAGACCTTTCTCCAAATTTTGCAGTTCCACTAGTTTTCTGATTTAGATGTCACATTTGTTTGGCCATATTTTTTGTTTCCATCTAAATCATCTAAATAAAAATTAGATTCATTACTAAATTTCATGATTTTAATTTTATTCTCTGGAATTTCATTGCATCTTTTGCTTGCTTCAAATCGATTTTTTTATATGTTGGGGTTTTAATAAAGGTTTTTATAGAGTGTCGCAAGTATAAATTGATATTTAAATATTTTCTAATAGTTAAATGAGAATAATGAACATTCGGTTCTCTATTTTTTTTTTGCCAATTGTCTACATGATCAAGAATTTATTTAAAAACATTATATCATTTCTTGTCAGTTTTTTGGTCATCTGTTTCCACGTAAGTGACTGGTGATGAAATAATTTTCGTTTTTTATACAGTTTTTTGAACTGTAGGGAATAGAATTTCTAGATATGTTGAAATGATTTTCAGAGATTTTCCGGTCTTTTTCATGCCTATAATTTCACCTTTAACTTGATCAGAATGATGTGTTTCAAAAAAATCCAAAATCAAAATCCGCAGGAGGATATGTATAAAAACGAGTTTACGCATGCTCTATTTGAACACAGAGTCACACAACATTTCATTTCATTATATTCTGTTTCATGTTTATTTCATTATATTTCTGATTATAAAGCTGAAGACAGAGAGGGATTTTGAGTGTTTTTATCTTGATACCTATACCTAGCAGACGAAAAAGAAAAGGTCAAACTTTTATTAAAGTTTCACAATGTCGGCAACACTTTCATAAATCATAGCGGGAATGTCGCACGCATGTTATCTTTCGCCTGGTAATTCATTGTTTCTCTTTTTTCTGCCTTCTTTTTGTTTATGTATATAATTACGTCTTTAGGTTTACTGTTTCGACACAATAGGAACTGTTTGTAACAATCTCAACTTTTTGGGAAAACATTAAATGAAGGAATGAGGAAGTAAAGAGACAAGAGGAGGAAACTGAGAGATAGAAAGAGAGAAATCAAAGAGAGAGAGAAAGAGAGAAGTAAAAAGTGAAACAGAGAAAATAAAAGAGTGAAAGAGACACTTAAGGGGGGGATTGAAAGCAAACGACTGCATGAATAATTTTTAGAACATCATTTTCATTAAATTATTATAAATCCTCCAGTAAAAAATTATTCTGAATCAAATCGACTAATATATATATATATATATATATATATATATATATATATATTATCTTCTTGAGCTTTCTTATTTATATTCATAATGATTATTTTAATCAAATACTAAAAGAAATTCCAAGAAATTTATTATTAATTTCAATTTTTGAACTGTTTCTCAAGATTTGTACAAATATAATTTACTATCTGCTATCTGTTTATTTTTGAATTGATTATTTAAAATTTAAACTGATGAAGGTTATTTTAATAATTATTCAAATAAAAACTACTTGTAGACTTAGATTTTTATATTTCACTGATTTAATTAAGAAAATGGATGTTTCAACATTAGTTTTTTTTAGTGGGTTATAATAATTGTTTGAACATTCCACTTTTTTACTGTTTGGAATATTTATTTATATCTTGGAATAGTATTTAATGCTTCTACTGATGATTTCACTTTAAAAAAATCATTATTTATTGTGATTTATAGGAAAATTTATTGAATTTCATAGAAAACATAAAAATTTATTTCCTCGAAAATATTTAACAATAAATGTTTAAAAAAATATTTTTTCTCATAATATTTAAGAAAATGAATTTTTATGAAAAATAGTTCAATATTCATTAGTCCTACAACTGAAATGAATAAAAACGATAAGTTTAACACAAAAATAGTATTACAAAGCAATACCTGGAAAGATCATGGATTACAGAGAAAAATGTGAGCAATAAAAGCAATATGGTTACGATTAAACTTAGAAAAGCAAAAGGACTTGTTGTTAAAACTATAAACAAAGACAGAATATTATAGTAACAAATATAATAAAGATATAACTAAAAATATTGCAGCATTAAAAATTAAAAGATTCAATTTAACATTATATAATCAATTTTTAATGCTGCAATATTTTAAGTTATAAATTTATTATATTTTTTATAAGAATATCTTGTTTTTCTTTTCTAGTTTTAACTAGTCCTTTTACTTTTCTAAGTATAATTTTAACCATATTACTTTTCATGCTAGTATTTTCTATGTAATATATATATGTGTGTGTGTGTGTGTGTTTGTCTGCGCGTGTGCTGCAGGAAAAATCTAAGCCATAAAAAGTGGATTTGCTAATGGCGCTAAGTAGGCATTCCGACGATAAAATGGTCTCTGAATTTTGTAAATAGATAAATAGATGGAACAAATTGCAAACATTTAATTGTGCGTCAATCACTCAGTGATCTGATCAAACAGTCTCGCCGGTGTGTGATTGGTGTTGCCTACGATTAGTGTCGCCTTACAGGCGGCTATGTAGGTTGCCGAGGTGAGAAATGTAAAAGATGAGCATTGCGTGAACAATTATATATATATATATATATATATATATATATATATATATATATATATTATTTTTTAAATATGATTATCCACTGACACGTGTTCTGTCGTCTATGACTCATATATATATATATATATATATATATATATATATATATATATATTTACTGGTGTACATGAATCTTACTCTTAAGTTATATCTATATCTACATACCTATCTATCTATCTCTTTATATATATATATATATATATATATATATATATATATATATATATATATATATGGGGGGTGAACTAGCAGGTCGCCCGGCAATGCCTGATCGTAAAATATGGTTAAATATGTTTTTTTTATTAATGCAGATTTCGTATTATATTATATAGGATCCAATATATAGTAATGATTTAAATAAGAAATGAGTTATGCGAGAATCGAAGCCATAATATTTAGCTTACGATTTACTTTTTCGTTTCTGACGTTAATGTCTGAGCTACGTAGACACTTTGCTGATTAGGCTAAAAATTAAAACGTGAGCCAATAGCTTTTACGTTATGCATGCATATTCTTAATTCCGTCGGTCGACCTTCACTTGACAAATTCATTTTTTTTTCATTTTCACATTTTTGCGTCGATTTTCCCCGGCTAAAACCTAAATATAAAGATTTGCATGGGTCCGAATACTCTACATATTAATTTTCATGTCAGTAAACCAGACAGGGATAACCTGATGAATTCCCACGATGATGAAACGCGGAATGTTCTTTGTAGCTTAATTGCTTATTGCCATATATGTTTTCATAACTTTCTACTTAGCTCTGCCTATGTATTGAGCACTGTTGGAGTAAATACTGAAAATTTCCGCGTAAAATTATCTTCGTTTATTAAATTATATGATCAAATGAAGTATATATATATATATATATATATATATATATATATATATATATATATATATATATATATATACAGCGGGATATCCCAAAAAAAAACAAAAGCTAAATGGAGGCCATCTAGAACATATGCTGTAGAACGGAGAAAAAAGGCCAAAGACCCTAACGTTTTGATGTGATGTTTTGAATATAATAAACTAGTTATGATAAAGTTTCATTTCATTCGGACAAAACACTAAGAATCGGGCCTAATTAGAGTTGGGGCCCGTTTTTTGGGGGGGTCACCCTATATATATATATATATATATATATATATATATATATATATATGTTTTTTTTATTTTTTTTTTATATTTATTCAGTTGTATGGTAAAATGTCTTACTTGTTTTCATGCGACGTGTTCCATTATTAATTTCGGAAAAATTTTCCCTTTTCAAATGGTGTGCGTAACAGGTCGATTCAAAGCATGCTGGATGAATATATATATATATCCGAAGGGATTTAAACGATGAAAAATTTATATATATATATATATATATATATATATATATATATATATATGCACAATTTATTGAATTATTAAATATTCAAAATAGACGAAATATTTTCTTCTTAATCCATGGATTTCGAAAATCCATCAATAACAAATAATATTAAATAGAAACTTATGGAAGATAAAAAAAAAATTGGACACCTTCAAATTGTGGATGTGACGAAAGTCTGAAGAAACAAGCGGAGGTTAGAGTCCGTGAGAAATCCAAGATAGTTCGAAAATAAAATCCAGTAAAGTGTTTAGTTGTATAGATAGATCTCGCATTATAAATTTCTGTAGAAATGTAGTTTTCTTAGTTCCTTCATGATTAGTTTATCAAGAGATGTTAAGAGCTTCGCATTTCGGCTTTTCCGTTCACAAAGAAAAATGTGATATTTTAAATAGTTTGGGGAAAGATAAATATCTTGATGCCAACGAGGAAGAAGTTAAAAAAATACAGAAGTTAAAATGAATTTGGAGATGGAACATAAAATAGAACCTCTATCTCTATTTCTACTCTTATATAAAAGTCACATTGCGTGCGTGTGTGAGTTCTTTTCTCATAGGTACCGAAACGGTTGAGCCTATCTTTTGAAAATTTCACACAAAAGGAATGTACATGTCTGACAGTGTTCTTAGATATGTTTTTTTTAATAAATATTCCTCCGCTAAGTATCGAAAATCGAAAAATATCCGATCTTAAAAATATTTCTTTTTTCTTTTATAGATAATTTTATTTACAGTGGATTATTTTACGTTACACCGGTGTAATCTTGGCCGGTTTAACGTAAAATATTATCCTGGAAAAATTCTTCCCTTTTATTTATAAGAAAAAAAACAACATTATTTTAAAGATCGCCAATTACAAATATCAGCTGACGTTATATTGTAAACAAAAACAAAGGGAATTTGATGAATGACATCATTATTATTATTTTTTTTTTTTTGCGAATTAGTCCACTCGGCAAATTATTCATCGTAATATATGATGTTCAGTAGAGGATTGATTCTATAATAGTACATACGCAATCTGCATAAATTAAAATATCATGTTTAAGCGTATTGTAAGACCGGACAACCCCGGGCGTCAAGCAAGTTAAATATACAATGAAAACTGAGTAGTACAAAAAGAAGAAAATTTATAAAACCATATGTTCGAGTATAGCAATCACGGTTCCCAAAGATCCTATCCCTGAATGTTAATACTTTTTTTTAATTGTAAATCAAAACAAACACAAGCGAAAACAAACAATTTCGAGACAAGTCGTTTATAATTGAATCGGTTGACATTGTTTATATCTTTGCGACCAGCGAGGAGAAGTAAAATTGTGTTTGCAGATTTAAAGCCTTGACCCATTTTTTATTGTTTTCCATCGATTTTTAAGGAATTTTGCCGATCTCCTGATCGCGTCTACTTTCCAAGTCTGATTTTTCTTTTGAGCACATCACCTATCTCGCCTGACGTCATTTCCTCTGTCTGTTGTTTCCATGGTTCCACTTTTAAACCGCATTACCTGTTACAAAACGCATACTCCTCGCTAACAATCTCCCCTCCGTACACAAATCTGTAATATACTTACTAGCTAACGTACTCTCAATATTTAACGGCCCTGTCGATGGGGCATTAGAATACGCCGACTACCCCCCCCCTACAGAGGGTAAAAGTCCCTCCATGGGGGTTCTGGATATGACCTTAAACTATATCCAGTGGTGAGGCCCCAGCTTGTGGGCTTTGGGGAGTGTGGAGCCACCCTTTAATTACTCTGACCCGGAGTGGTAGTACCTGTTAGGGTCCCAACTATGGGTTAAATAGAAACCGACGTGAAAACAACAAATATATTCTATTAAAAAAGTTTTTCTTCAAAATCTTTGGATTCGGCATTAAATAACCCGAAAAGGGTTGATATGCTTTAAAACAAAAACAACCAACCAACTCAATATTTAACATTATGGACTACTTTTTCAAGTTGTTGAAAAAAGAAATTTCAATGTAAATTAAAACTCTGCTAAAAAAAATCAGTAATGTCTAGTAATACTAAAGATTTAACACACGATAAGGTTTAAAGCCTGTTAAATTCACAAATGATCGTTCACATTGACACATATCGAAAT
Source organism: Euprymna scolopes (assembly GCF_053919585.1). NCBI lineage: Eukaryota > Metazoa > Mollusca > Cephalopoda > Sepiida > Sepiolidae > Euprymna > Euprymna scolopes. Next base: position 105,730,002 of record NC_136484.1, read on the forward strand.
TGATAAAGGCGTTGAATAAAAATCAGTGAAAATAATCAAGAGGTATAACTATCAATCTGCAAAGCAAACGTTAAATAGTAAAAAAAAATCATATGTGTTATTGACTAAAAACTTTTTATTGTAATGCTTGATGGACCGAGAAAAATCGACTACCAGGCATTGAATAGAGGAGTTTAGTTCGAAATTTCTGTGCTCGAAATAAAGGGTTCCAGAAATATTCACATAAAAGATGTTGGTGGTTACATTGTCTGAAATTATTTATATAATTTATTTCGAGCTCAGAAATTTCGAACTATACTCCTCTATTCAATGCCTGGTGGTCGATTCTTCTCGTTCCATCAGGCATTACAATAAAAAGTTTTTAGTTAATAACACATATGATATTTTTTTACTATTTAACGTTTGCTTTGAGGATTTATAGTTATACCTACTGATTATTTTCAATGATTTTTACTCAACGTCATTATCCATTTCGATATGTTTCAATGTGAACGATTATTTGTGAAACTTTGGTCATAAATAGTTTATTAATTTAAAAAAATCACATCAAAACACTAGGGCCTTTGGCCTTTTTTTTCTCCATTGGCTGTAAAATGCTCAGAAAAACAATTGAATGTCCTCTGTTTTTTGGGTAACCCTGTATTAAAAACTTACTAGATTGAATAAAGTATATTTTAATAAAGTGTAGTAACATACCCTAGTATATTCCCAATAACATGGTACGATGATAGCAAAAGAAAGTTCGCTAATGACAATTTGTCAGTTTAAATATTATTTACATGAAGTTTTGAAAATACGGCTAGCAATGTTTTATATAGTAGATATCATATTTAATATAATGTGAAATGAATATTTAGAGAATACAACGTTAACATAACGAGAATTCGCCTTGCAAAACGTGTTAACTGCAATATATCATTTCAAGCAAATAACAGCAGACATTGTAAAATATAAATACATATCCTTGCATATAACGATCATACATTTGCCAGGTGGAAGAGACAAAAGTTACATAAAATTGATGTTGCAGAACATTTTGTATTATTAACGGATAAATCATCGTTGCGGATAACGGTTCCCAGAAGTGATTGGTAAAAGACTTACAAAGATCTGTATTAAAATAGATATCCTGCTGTAGCGTGTTTGATTTCTGATACCATAAAAAGAAACTAGTAAACTTATGGAATAAAATATACATAGAAAGGATATAATTTCTCCAAAATTCTAGCGTTGTATGTTCATATTTGTAGACAAAGGGCGTAGAAATGTGTTAGAAAGCGAAATAATTTACATAAATTTAAAATTAAATGAATAACGGAAAACCCCTTTGAAGTTAGAATGAGAGCTGGAATCTGCATAATGGGGAGGACTATGTCTGTCCTTGCAGATAAACAAGGATTTGATATTGTTTATTTTCCTCAATATTACGGTGTGATTTGGCTTTCAAGCCCTCTTTATGCGTATTTTATTCAAATTAAATCCAAACGCACACCATTGACCTTAATCTCGCGTTGCCAACGCACAGTTCTAACATTTCAAAATACAATTGCTGAAAACAACGCGCGGATCTTTACAAACAGACTTTTCTTTCTCCAACTTAACAGCATGGCAAAAAGAAGAAGAGAACAAAAGAAGAAAGAAAACAACATGCTGAGGATGGAGTTTATCTCCGAAATATATTTAAATTATAAATTTCAAGCAAGTAAAATATTTGTTTATTTTCCTCAATATTACGTTGTGATTTGGTTTTTAAGCGCACTTGGTGTGTGTTTTATTTTATTCAAATTAAATCAACGTTTCTATAATCGAATTCACACCCTAGATGTACCTTTATACTGTTTTTACTCTTGCTGATCCGAAATAATGTATATTACAATTTTGAGGTAACGGACGACTATTTCGGACCATATCCGCTTAGCTCTATGTGAAAAAGTGAGCGAGATGTCTAATCATCTTACATTTAAATTTTTGCATGTTAGTACATTTAGGGAAGCGGAGAGGAGGGAGAAAACTCAATGTCTAGAAATCCGACAGAAGTCGCTTATTAGAGTTGAAGACTTACTGGCATCCAAGGACCTCTATCTCACAGAAGAGATGTTGCGAGTTTGTCTCTGATGTATCGTTATTTTCATGGAAAGTGTTCAACTGAGCTTCAATCTATGGTCCCCCCTCGCCAAACTTTCACAAGAAACACTCGTCTAGCTGTAAACACTATCAATAATTTCCCCCACTCTTTATCTGTGCCTAAACCTAAACGTAGATTCCATGAACAAAGCTTCTTTCTTAGAACTGCACGCCTGTGGAATTGTCTTCCGTTTTCCTGCTTTCCGGCTGACTACAATATGGTTGTGTTCAAGTCTAAAGTAAATAAGTTCTTGATGAGCCGTTCCATATAAGTTATTAAATTTACCAAATTTTCATTACTAATGATTACTATATTGACCAATTTCTACTGTACACTCTTTAACCCTTATCCTTGAGTGGCCTCTGGGCCTTGATAATGTGGTGATGCCTTTGTAAACAAACAAAAAAAAAAACAGTATAGGAGTAGGATTTTGCAGGAAGATGGATTTGCGAATGTACGTCGAGGAGGGACTAATGCAATGAGTTCGTCAAGACATATTCCATTGAAGTACTTATACAACAGACAAAGAAATGCAACATTACGGTGATTTGACACTTGTTGGAGCTTGGTTAATAATGCAGGTCTTATATATATATATATATATATATATATATATATATATATATATATATATATATATATATACACACATAACGCTTAAAAAAATAATTACATATAATAATAGAAGATGTATTGAGACACAGGAATGGGTATGTTTGATCTGGCAGAACGGTGGTTCATTAAAATTGTTAAGTCTGCGTTCGCGCCTGGTCCACAAAGTATGGAAATAAAAAATTGAATATATATATATATATATATATATATATATATATATATACACTATAATAATATAAAATACTTACAGATAATAGTGTTTAATCCTTTCAGGAATCATCAGTGCAGGGAGTTACGATTGCCGCCGGTCAGGAGATTCGAACTCGGTTACGCAGCCATCTTTTACTTTATTAGCAAAAAACAAACCGCACGGCCAAGACGAACCGTAGCTATAATATAGTTGAAATTAACATTTATATATAAAGCGTGAATGTGATTCAAACAGGCCGAGAGTGATAAAACATTAGGATCTGCAGGCTTAAGTGGCCGACTTTTATCCTTTCAACGTAAAGTACTAAACACTTTGAATCCAATTCTCAAAGGGGCGGACATAATTATTATTATTATTAAAATATTTTTATAAACCTAAAGATACTAGGTATATATATATATATATATATATATATATATATATATATATATATATATATATATATATATATATAACTGAGAGTGTGTGTGTGTGTGTGTGTGTGTGTGTGTGTGTGTGGTCACGAACATACTCCTATATGGGTGACTATTTTTAGAAACTGATTACATATAATGATAGAAGATGTATCGAGACATAGGAATGGGTATGTTTGATCCTGCAGAACGGTCGTTCATTAAAATCGCACCTGGTTCACAAAGTATGGAAATAAAAAATTTAAAAATTAAAAAAATGTTTACAAGTGTTTTTGATATAGATGTACATAAGAATACTTTGATAAGCATGTTTTAACTTAAATAGGGATGATATAATAAAATAGTGGGGTCTGCGTTCGCGTCTGGCCTCCATAGAATGGAAATAGGCACAAAATTTAATAAAGACTTTTCATATCTATCTGCGTAAGTATACTTTGATAATTATGTTTCAGTTTAAAGAAATATGGTATAATAAAATTATGGGATGTTCGTTCGCGCCTGACCTCCATAGAATGGAAATATGTCACAAAGTTTAACAAGATTTTTTAATAAAGATCCACAGAATATTATAATAACTGTTTCAGTGTGAAGAGGTATGGTATAATAAATTATGGGGTTTATCTATTTTATTTTTACTTTCATCATATTTTGCTTTGGTTTTGATACCCCCAAAATCAAAGCTATCTTTTTACAACCCTTACTTTTCATAACCTATCATACTTTCATAAATCAGAGTCCATTTTCTGTAGGCTGTTTTTGAACCCAGTCAACGACGGGTACTTCGCTAGTATATATATAAAAGTGAAAGTGTCTGTCTGTCTGTCTGTCTGTCTTTGTGTCTGTTTGTGTGCATTTCCCTACACAAGAACTCTGTCAATTTTCAGTTTAATGGCTCGAAATTTGATATACAGTGTATTGAGATTAAGGAAAATCTTTGTAATCGATTTTCGGCCAAATATTTGGCTGTTACAGGGTCAAAGTTCAAGGATTTGACCTTTGAGAACTCTACCAAACTCCTCCGTCAATTTTGGGTATAAGCAATTGAAATTTTAGATATAGGTTCCTTGGACAGAGATCTAACTTAATAACTTGATTTGACCCCAAAGCAATAAATCTGAAGGGGTCATCATAGGGGTCAAATTTAATAAATAATATGACCGCGTTGGTCTCTACCAAATTACTCAGACAATTTCTGGTATAAAAATTTGAAATTTTACATAAAAGGTATTCAGAGATAAGGGCGATCTTTTTAATCGGTTTTGGTCGAAAACTTGAGCTACCAATATATAAATGTATGTATGTATATATGTTTGCATGTCTGCCTAAATCTTTCGACAGAGACGACGGATTTTCACAAGTTCAGTATCGTTTTGAAGTTTAAGTTTCAGACGACAAATGTCGAAAAATTGGCTAAAAACATTAGTATTTTCACTTTACAACTGAGCACTTTTTTTACAGATGGAGGATCGCTTTTTTCGCCGATATTTTCGAAAGTCATCTTCTCCTTTCGATTGTCTAGCCTTTATTAAAACCTATGTCACTTCCCGTTTGCCGATGGTCGTAACAACAATAACGTTACATTTTCTTTTTCGTTCTTTTCCTGCTTTGCGGTACGGGTTCGGGCCTGCTTTCCTACTACCACACTTTTTTTGCTCAACCTACACCTCCAAACACCCGGGCAACGCCAGGCACCTATGCTAGTATATATATATATATATATATATATATATATATATATATATATATATATAAGGGAAAATGTGTGTGTGTTTCTGTGTAAATTTCCTTAGCAAACTAATAAGGGAAAATGTGTGTGTGTGTTTCTGTGTAAATTTCCTTAGCAAACTACACTGTAAATCTTCAGTCTACAGACTCGAGATTTCACATAAGGAGCATTGAGATTTAGGAAAATCTTTTTAATCGGTTTTCGGCCAGGAATTTTGCTGTCAAGGCGTCAAAGTTCAACGTTTTGCCCTCTGAAAACTCTACCAAACTCCCTCGCAAATTTTGGGTCTAAACACTTGAAAATTTAAATGTAGGTTACTTGGATATGGTCAAACTTTGTAATTTGACTCCAGCCCAAAGCAATGAATATTAAGCTGGCAAAATTGGGATCAAAATTAAATAAACATTTTTCCTCTGCGGTCTCTACACAATTATTCGACCAATTTCTGCTCTAAACATTTGAAATTTTATATAAAGTGTATTCAGACATAGAGCAAGATTTTTAATCGATTTTGGTCGTAAATTTGAGCTGCAAAGGGGTCAAAGTTCAAAAGATATGACCTTTGCGGTCTCTAACAAACTCATCAGCTTATTTTGGGTTTAAACATTTGAAATTTATACATAACGGGTAATCAGACATGCGGCACGCATTTTAATCAGTTTTGGGGCGAAAATGTGGCTGTAAAATGGTCAAAGTTCCAAGAGTTGACCTTTGCAGATTTTATCAAATTCCTCCGCCAATTTTGGGTCTAAACACTTGAACTTTTCGATGTAAGTAACTTGGACATGGGTAAAACGTTGAATTTTACTCGTAAATCAAACGAAAGGTCAAAGTTTTAAAAAAATGACCTCTGCGGTTTCTACGAAATTACTCAGACAAATTTTGGTCTAAATATTTGAAACCTTACATAAAAGTGTATTCACACGTAGGTCAAGTTATGAACAGTACCTAGGGCCCGAGGAAGGCCGGGCTGACTGCTAGTATATCTATAATCAACATATTCAGTAAACAGATGCAGCTATAGTTTAACGGGATAGGACATTGCGTTTTCGAGATTTAACTTTCTAGACAGTCAGACTAAGAAAATAAAAATATTTGAATATCGTATTGTAATAAATCTTTCAAAGCAAAAAAAAAAATGTGAAATAAAATAAAGTCATTAATATTAAATACTTTCTTATCGCGTTTTTTCGAATAAGTTTATAACAAATATCTGTTGTTTATTTCTTATTTTCCTGACAATATATAGCCTCCAATAAAAATGTGTCATTAAAAAATGTCGTCAATAAGTTTTATTTCTGTTTTGTCTTGTTGTCTTAAATATTCAAATGACTTCATTGCGTCGATCTTTGTTTGCGGTCTTCGTTTTTTTTTTCAGGCATACGATTATTGACCAACAAAACAAACAAATGAAATGTTGTAATGCATTATAATAAATTTTGATTTGACTAGTTATGTTTGCTTGTTGAAGTGTCACGTACCTCGGCGTACACGTTTTTCCTACATTTTACATGACTTTTCGGAAGTCATATGGAATTTGTTTTTATAAAAAATTAACTATAGTTATAATAGAGCGCGGACGCGCATATGGTAGCAGCAACTGCAAACATATACAAATGACAAATCTATGTGTGAGGCGATGTCACAGCGAGGAATAAGGAACTAAGAATATTATAAAAAGAAGAAAAGCGTGGTCCGAGAAAGGCAGCGATACACGTGTTACACACATGGCCAGAGAGCAAGAGATATAGACGTGTTACACACGTGGCCCAAGAGCGACAGGGAAAGACGTGTCTTAAACCTAGCCGGCAAAAAATAAAGTACCACGTGTTCGATACGGCAGAGTTTTGTTAAGCACATTGGAGCACAAGAAGACTTTTGAAAAAGAGTGAAGGCGTTATTCTGGAGGTAGCTGTTAGTATATGTATTGTTTCACCTGAAAAAAAAAACGGGAGTCAGATTCATTCCTAGTCTTTGTTTCCTTGCGATCGTCTGCAGAGTGATTACATGTTAGGAAGATAATACACATTTCATTATACCTATCATCAAAGAATGGTAACTAGCACACAGAAGACCGATGAGATAGGAGGTGGTGTTAGCAAGAATGCTAATGCTCATTTAATTCATTCTTTATCTCTTAAACGGAGAAGAACCTGTAACATGCATACCATGCCAGTCACCCTTCAGCATTTAACCACATACTCATTGCATGTAAATATCGCTAACAAACCACACAAAGTACTAGCAAATAGACTATATAAACGATATGTTTAACAAAGTTAATGTCGACATTATATTCAATTTTCTAAAAGACACATTTTTTACAATAAAATTTAAAAGATGTCAAATCTTTTAAACCAGATGCTAAAAATTGCTTCCAGTATAAGTTTATAAATGAAACTCGTACGAGCCAATAATATTACATATTAGCAGGGAGACCTGACGTTGTGCAGGATTGAATGGTGATCAATAAATGTTTCACCCTCCCATATTTTCATTGTCGTCGAAATCAACATAATGTCCCAATTTTCAATCAAATTTCTGAATTACTTGCTCTAGTTGGGAACCCACTTCGGTGAACCTTGAGAAAGTCCCACATACTTCCCCGTAATTACTTAATTCACAATATATTGTTGTTTAAATTGCACTGTAGAGAACTTATTGTTGATTTTATAAAATTATTTTAAATAATGGCTTGAATTAAAGTTTAAAATGCAAAAGTCAAGTAACATGGTTAAGTTGTGCTCTAAACAAAATTATTAATTTCGAACGCTCTCAACATTACAAATAACTTATTGTTGATTTTATATGTTGAGCCTTTCTGCTTGTGCTGAAATAAAACTTCTGAATTGCACTTGTGATATTAGGCCGAATAAGGAGTTAAATTTAGTCAAAATCACTTGTTCTTTTTTATTTATTTTTTTCGATTATCGATATCGATACTTATGGAAGACATCCCGATACAAAACCTATCTAAGAACGGTGTCAGATACATAAAGTACACTTGCGTAGAAATTTCAAAAAATCGTCCCAACTGTTTAGGAGTCCATAGAAGACGAACTCACACACACAGATATTTTTGTATAATAGATAGATAGATAGATAGATAGATAGATAGATAGATAGAAATCGCCTACACATAAGAATGATAGATAAATAACATTTCATGCCATTAAGGGATTTAGCAGGGTGAACACGTTAAAAAACAACGAGGCAACTTTCTCCAGAGTCTGCTCAACTTGAAGTCACGTAGTTCAAAAACATCTTAGACAAGGTACGTAGAATTTATTTCAAACTAGAAGTTTAGACCGGCTTTGCTGGGGCCCTATGCACTGTTCATATTATTATGTGTATATGCATATATATATATTAAAATGTTTTACTCATATCCAGGTGACCAAAATTGGCGGAGGAGTTTGGTAGAGTCTGCAAAGGTCAATTCTTTCAACTTGACAGCCAAATTTTTGCCCCAAAACTGATTAAAAACTTGCTGCATGTCTAAATACCCTTTATGTAAATTCTCAAATGTTTAGACTCCAAATTGGATGAGTAGTTTGCTAGAGGCAGCAAGTGGAAAATCTTTTTAACTCTGACCCCTTGGCAGTCAAATTTTCAGCCAAAAACGAATTAAAAAGCTTGACCTATGTCTGAATACATTTTATGTAAAATTTCAAATGTTTAGACCAAAAATTGGCTGAATAATTTAGTAGAGACCGCAGAAGTCAATGTTTTTAAACTTTGACCCTAATTTTGACCCCCTTAACATTCATTGTTTTGGACTCGAATCAAATTAAAAAGTATGTCCAAGTAACTTATATGTAAAATTTTAAATGTTTAGACCCAAAATTGGCGGAGGAGTTTGGTATAGTTTTCAAAGGTAAAATCGTTGAACTTTGACCCCCTTGACAGCCAAATTTTGACCGAAAATCGATTAAAAAGATTTTCCCAAATTCCAATAACCTTTATGTCAAATCCAGAGTCTGTAGACTGAAAATTGACAGAGTAGTTTGGTAGGGAAATGTAAACACACACACACAAACAATTTCGCTTTTATAGATATATAGACATAATTCATAGAAAGATTGAATAGTAGCGATTTCAATTAATATCCTTTCGTGTCTTTCATTGGTGTTACGTTATTTAAAACAGATATGTAATATCAATTTATTTATCGCGGACTATTATTCTCATCTTTATTAGTTGTTGTTTCACGACCTTTCGGACAACTATCCCTCTGGCCTTCGTCAGGTGGTAACCGTGACAGATAGGAACTTCGAATCTCCTAACTGCATTCTAAGCAATCACTGCCATCCGTAGTTGCTGTCGTCTCTCCACGTTTTTGGCCAAGTACGCCTCTGGCCGGGTTTGGGTAGGATTGGAACTGCTATCTTCAAACAATGCTCATTTGGAACCGTAGAGATTCAACGTCTCTATCAACTGCGCCAAGTCCCCGAAGGGCGATCAAGGTTGTTTTTTTTTGATCTTATAAATATACGTTTGTTTTTATCTGATCTTCCATGTTTGGGTCCGTACAGAATGTTATATATATTACGATTTATGTGTGTATATATATATATTACGACGTTTCGATCAACTGTTCCTCTGGCCTTCGCCAGGCCAGAGGAATAGTTGGCTGGAACGTCGTGAAACAACAACTAGAAAAGATGGGAATAATAGTCCGCAATAAATAAATTAATATAAATAATACTCCTCTCAATAATGAATTCCAATTAAAAAGATATGTAATAGTTTTGATATGCTCTACTACAAAATAAAGTAAATTTGTGACCGTATCGTGCTTTTGGGGAATGAAGGCAATAAACAACAAAAAAGGACGTGTTGGAGTTATTTTGTATGTTATGCATTATTGCAGCAATCAGGCGAGGGAAAAAGACGGATGGTCTGGCTGCCACATCATTACTGCGACTACAGAAAAAATGAATAGCTGTTTGTTTTGACAATGTAAAATACCGACACCCGAGGCGATCGAGGTACAGTCAAAGATTTTACAGATAGACTGACAGATATAACGTATATAATAAACAGATACTAACGTTTTGAAAAAAATACAAAATTGCGAATTTGATGATTAAACTTCTTAGACATTCAAGCTGAGAAAATAAAAACTTTTGAATATTGTAATAAATCTTGAGAAACAAAAACATCTTGATGAAATAAAATAAACTCATTAATATTAAATAGGTTTTTTGTTTGTCGCATTTTATTTCATAAGTTTGTAACAAATGTCTATTGTATATTTCGTGTTTTCTCGGCAAAATGCATTCCTAAATAAAAAAAAAATGTATATTGTTTAAAAAAAAAATGCTTTCAACAAGTTATACTTCGGTTTCGTCTGGTTGTCTTCAATATTTAAATAGCTTAAACGTCATGCTCTTTCTTTGTTATCTTTTCTCTAATCTATTTTGCGTGTTTTCTTTTTTATTGTATTTTTTTTAATTGCTCAAATAAATAATGTTCATTTCAACGTATATTAATTCATTTTCTTCGTCCGTTTTACGTCATTTATACGCGTTTACAATACATTTAATCATTGTTATCTTCCACTCTATAATGGGTATTAACGTGTATGTAATTATATATAGCTAGCAGGAAGACACGGCGTTGTTCGGGATTGAATGAGGATGAATAAATTTTCACCCCCACTTTACTTTTATTGTCATCAAAATCGGAGAAATTGTAGTGATTTAGTCCACAATAAATTGTAGTCTAGATTGCACTGTAGAGAATCTACTGTTTATTTTATAAAATTATCTGTAGATAGTGGCGTCAGATTTAGTTTAAAATGCAAAAGTCAAGTATCATGGTTTAATTGTGCTTTAAACAAAAACATTCATGCGCCGCTGTGTATTTTATGAAATTTGTTTTACACAAACACTGGAATTACAGTTACACTTACAAAAGTAAAGTAACATGGTTCAAATATTCTCTAAAAAGAAAACATTCATTTCGAATGCGCTCCTGTCTTACAAAAGAAGCTACAGTTGATTTTATAGGCTGTGCCTTTCTGATTGTATATTGATAACTTCTCAGATGCACTTGTGATGTTAGGATGTATAAAAGTGTAAACTTTTCTCAAAATCGGACTTCCTTCAATGTGGTGGACCAGAAAATACAATTGCGAATTACTTAGAATACCTATACAATCATCACTGGCGGTGCAAGAGCATACTATGCTCGTGAAGTAGATAAAGGATCCCGTTCAAAATTTTCTTCAGATTCCCGAGTTCGACAGAAATGTTCTCGAGTTCGACAAGATGCACCTGAAGAAGGTCGGAAGTTACATCGAGGAAAACGTCGTGAAAATGGCAATCAAAATTAGAACAGTAGTCCGATAATTTCAAATGATACGAATAAGCAAAGATCATCTAAAAAAATCAGGAACATTTCTTTATTCCTTATCTCTTTTAGAACTTCATAAATTTAGATGTGACTTCTATGAATATTAGAACTAACATTAGCGAAACATAATTTTTCATTCATTTTTACGGAAGATGTACACACGTGCAAAATAATACGTATATACATTTTGTTAATCGTCAATTCGCAATATTTTTAAAAATTACATTGACCTATTTCCAAAATATATAATACAAAATGTGTTTGATGTTTATTTGGTGTCGCTGTGCGCCAAACACATTTTATAATGAAGTGTTCTAGAATCAAAATACGAACGGCGGTCCAAAAGTAATGCCTCCTATTTTTTATTCCACACAAATGGATCAGAAGGGGATTGTAAAACGCATTGTTATAATGACTGAACATATGCATTCATAAGCTGTTGCAGATATTGACGGTGTGAGACTCTAAAATTGCAACTCCTGTCATTGACCTGTATTCTTCATTGAATTCCTGGCAAAGGTGCATCTAGAATAGAGGTGATTATGTAGAAAAATAAATTCCGGGGCATTAAAGGTAGCTCGTTTTAATGGTACCACTTTCGTTTTCGTATCTCTTTGATAATTTTAGTTAAAAAATAAGAGGTTTAACGTTTGGAAGGACCTTGTTTTATGCATACAAATTTAATATATAATTTAGTGCATGCCTTGGTCATACGTTATCACCTTTCAAACATATTCGAAAACGTGAGATCGTTGAATTGCCAGGGATTGAAAGAAAAATATAACCGAGAAATGTCGTTCTTTATCAAAAACGTTAGATTTTATCATTTCCAATTGAATTATTCTGAAATCAAATAAACCTCCCAAATATAAATGTTGTCGTCTGACGACTTAAATGGTTAAAAGAAGAATCTAGTTGCAGTCATTTACTTTGTATTTAACTTCAAGCCACTTAAATCAGGTAATTATTTGTTTCGTAACGATTTCAATTTTTACAATATATAAACAAATGAAAAAGTGAAAAGATCAGTTTTATTTTATTTAAGATATATTTAGTTAATAACCATTTGTACGACAAGAATCGAGAAAAGACGATCGGTAAGAAACCATGGAATTTCCAGAGATTTCAGAGTAAATCAATAATAATTTTTAATATCCAAAACGTTAATCATTAACGTTTTATGGTAAAATTCAATTATAGATAATGCGTAAATTGTTAATAAGTCGGAAAGCAATACAACCAAACCAGTAATGTGGGCGTTAGCTATCAAGTTCTCTATTTTCATCAACCGTCGAAAAGGGATATTTCCACAGAAGCTGATTGGATAACAGTGGTAGAGGGCTAGCTTTATAGGGCGATAACTAGGAAGGGAGTTCGGCAGCAAGATGTTCGTTTACATTGCTTTAAAAATTTCTTTCATGTTTTTACACTCGGCAAAAACAATGATAAGCAATTAACATTCAAACACGAACAGTTCAAGGAAAGAAGCTAGTCGAGGAGAAAATGAAATGAATCGGTTTCTTTATAATTTGGATTATTCGAAATACTGCTCTAATATTCAGTGCTAGTTTAACAACGTTTCGGCCGATATAACCTCCAAACTTCTTCAGATGTCTCTGGTAAAACTCGATAATCATTCTGTCGAACTCGGGAATCTTTTATGAAAGAAACGCAACTTTAAAAAAGAAAACGCATATGCTGGGAAACGCTGAATTATAAAACACACCTAGTATATAATTTGATACAATATTGGACTTATTCATCGATATAAATAAAACAGATGTATGTTTGTGTCTGTTTGTTAGCGTATAAATAATTAACCGATAAACTCTTAAACCACTGGTCACATGACACTGAAACTAACAGGAAATAATAATCTTAGACCAAGCATGGTTTGTAACGAGTAAAATCTTTGTTTGGATGAAATAATAATGCGTACAGGCATATATCGGCAAGTTAAAATGCAAACTCTTCATTTCAACCGTTCAACAAATGTTTTCTACTTTCTGTTCATGCTTAAACTTCATTCTTCAAGTGGTTTATATTAAACCTTTATTACCTCTCTTTTGATAATTACATCGGTGGCCAACCCAGCTGGAGCGCTGAATATTATATATATATATATATATATATATATATATATATATATATATATATATATATACTAGCAGGCCGTCCGGCGTTGTCCGGTCGTAAAACACGCATAAATGTTTTATTTTAATTCAAACAGAAACTGAGACATGTGCATGCGAGTATTATTTTTTTTCTAAACATAAACTTGTAAGTAAAACAAAAACTCAAGCTGAGACCGAAATCTTAACCTCGTAAGAGTAAGACAAGTTCGATAACAATAAGGCCAGCTTGGCACCATCTTTAAAAAGTGTTTTCAAACCTAATTATTCTACCATGTGAACCATTCACGCATATGAATGCGTGAAACAGTTGAATAAACAGATAAAAATCCGATGATCTCCACGTATCATTTTTTATTTATTTTGACCCCTTAGCACCCACCATTCAGTACTTAGACCCGCACATATATATTTACATATATAACCATATACATACACGCATAACATATACGTTCGCAACCCCATGCAGACAAAATTAGTCCCGAGTTTGACAAGACACATCGGCCAAAACCTTGTGAAAATGATATTCTAGATTGAAACAGTAGTGCGAATGATACAAATTATTAATCCTCATCTAAAAACTTAAGAAACACAATGTTTCTCGCTGTTTGATTAAAAGATAGAAAGAAAAAATGTCCTTCTTTAAAGCAGCTATGATACTTCAACGAATCGCAGCTCGTGATACAGTAAATTTGCTTTTATACCAATTGGGATTTGCCGTCGCAATGATTCACAATTACAGTGGTATAAAGAAATAAAAACCGTGATAAAAGTACACGTTAGCCTTGTATTTCAGATTCGATATTGCATTTCCCTGTCAGTTATTGATTTACTGTCGCCTCGACAAAGATGGCTGGTTATATTAGGATTTTTTAGCAACATTTCAATTCAGTGTATCGAGTAACCTTGCCCTCCCTGACCTTTTATTTTATGCATGAGGGCAGCGAGTGAACCCAATGCCCGGACAGTTGTTTCTTGATTGATTGTCCCGCTTCTGTATTTCTACTTTTATCCGTGAGCTTATCTAATTCTCTCCGCTTATCTCAAACACGTTTCTCACTTGCCCTTCTTGCTTTCCTTTATGCCTTTCTCTCTTCCGCCGCATCCTCTGATTCTATCTTCTTATTTCCATACGAAATTCTAATCGACGATGAAGTACCCGTTTAAAGGCCGGTTAAGTGGGTTACGTGGGTGTGTGTTTTATAAATAAGTTGCCAAACAAGGAAATCATATCTGATAACATAAAAGCGTTTTACACTGACCAAAAAGAATAATCACTAGAATATATATATATATATATATATATATATATATTCAAGTTTTATTATTCTATATATATATATATATATATATATATATATATATATATAGAGAGAGAGAGAGAGAGAGAGAGAGAGAGAGAATATATATATATATATATATATATATATATATATATATATTTATATATACAGTGATGATCATATTTATTGGCACGGTAAAATAAAAGTTAAATTTTGTCTAATAAATTCTAAAAAAGTGATTAAATTAAAGAAAATAACAAAGTATATTATGTATTTTTAACTGGCCTTTCCGATGCAGCAATCGGATTTTAGAAAAAATAAATAACAAAGGAACAACAAACATAATTGCAAAAAACCCTTGTTCAAAATTATTGGCACGGCTTTGTTTTTCTTTTAGTATCAGTATAATATCAATCAATTTCCGGTTTACGTGCTTTCTGAACTTTTTTATAGCCATATTATGCTTGTTTAACGCTAATTCAGTGAATAATTTTTTTCAGATAATTTTTAGATAGCGATTTATTTAAACTATTATAAGTGACTAAATTATAATTTTCAATCGCCATGGTTAAAACTAAGGAACACAGCGAAGACGTCAGGAAGCTTGTTGTAGCATGCCATACCAATGGGGAGGGCTATGATAAGATTTCAAAGAAGCTAAACCTTCCCAAATCCACTGTTAGAGCCATAATAAACAAGTTCAAATCGCAAGGCCACGTTATGAGTTTAGAGGGTAGAGGGAGAAAAAGGATTCTTTCCCCAAGAGATGAACGGAAAATTGTTCGACAAGTAAAACAAAACCCAAGGATCTCTGTTGGGGAGATTGTTGATGAACAGAGCACCTCTGGAGTGAATGTATCTCGACATACAGTTGGTAGAGTTTTGAAGAGAGCTGGTTTAAAAGCATGTCGTCCGAGAAAGACTCCCTTATTGAAGCCTATGCACCTGAAAGCAAGGCTAGCCTTTGCAAAACGTCATATTGATAAAGATGTTGCATTCTGGAAACGTGTTCTATGGACTGACGAAACGAAAATAGAGTTATTTGGCCATAATAAAGTGTCTTATATTTACAGAAAATCTGGCGAAGCTTTCCTGCCTAAGAACACCATACCCACAGTGAAGCACGGTGGAGGCAGTTTGATGTTTTGGTGATCCTTTGCTGCCTCTGGACCAGGGCGACTTGTTAAGGTCACAGGTAGCATAAAAAAGGAAGATTATGTTAAAATATTGGATGAAAACCTGAAAGACTCTGCTAAAGAGCTCTCACTTGGTCGTCGTTGGTGGTTCATGCAAGATAATGACCCAAAGCATTCGGCTAAACTGACTAAGAAATGGCTTGAGGACAATCATATTAATGTTTTGGAGTGGCCATCACAAAGCCCAGACCTTAATCCAATTGAAAATTTATGGAGAACATTAAAATTGAGGGTAATGCAAAGGAAGCCTAAGAATCTTATTCAATTGGAGGATTATTGTCAGGAAGAGTGGGCTAAAATTACTACTGAAGAGTGCAACAACTTGGTTGTAAACTATGAAAAGCGACGGAGGAAGGTAATCAAGGCCAAAGGCTATACAATTGATTATTAAATAAATCGTGCCAATAATTTTGAACAAGGGTTTTTTGCAATTATGTTTGTTGTTCCTTTGTTATTCATTTTTTCTAAAATCCGATTGCTGCATCGGAAAGGCCAGTTAAAAATACATAATATACTTTGTTATTTTCTTTAATTTAATCCCTTTTTTAGAATTTATTAGACAAAATTTAACTTTTATTTTACCGTGCCAATAAATATGATCATCACTGTATATATATATATATATATATATATATATATATATATATATATATATATATATATATATATATAGAACTACTTAATTTACTCACATAAAATTAATATACGAAAGTATAGATTTATGCGTAAACTTTACTTCAAAAGTGCTCAATACGTAGGTAGTGCTAGTTAGTAAGTTATAAAATATATATGGCGATTAAGCTACACTGAATATTCCGGATTTCATCCACTCTATGACTCTTGAGGCTTATGCGCGAATTCTGTGGTTGCTTATCGTTTTAAATACAATAAACAACCACAGAATTCGCGCATAAGCCTCAAGAGTCCTAGAGTGGATGATACACGGAATATTCCGTGTAGCTTAATCGCCATATATATTTTATAAATTATTATATTATATATATATATATATATATATATATATATATATATATATATATATATATATATATATATATATACAAAGAGAGAGAGAGGGAGAGCGTAATAGATCCTCCTAAAAATAGACTGTTTTCGGGGAGAAATAGTAATCCTGCTTACATAGATGAAGCTCTACTCGATTAAGATAAGCAATCAATAAGAAAAGATAGGACGATCAAGTTAGAACTGTATTGCATTATGATGTCATGCCTTGTCGTGCATTACATTATAATGTCATCCTTATTGACATTGTAATGTTATGAAGTTCTAACATAACTTTCACTTGTATCTTCATATCTTTACATATATATATATATATATATATATATATATATATATATATATATATATATACTAACAGAAGATCTGTGATTGATGAAAGTATGAT
This sequence comes from Euprymna scolopes, assembly GCF_053919585.1. Lineage (NCBI taxonomy): Eukaryota > Metazoa > Mollusca > Cephalopoda > Sepiida > Sepiolidae > Euprymna > Euprymna scolopes. The sequence goes on from NC_136484.1 coordinate 105,747,471, forward strand.
AGGTTATGAAAAGTAAGTGGTTGTAAAGAGATACGTTTTGATACTCAAAAATTTTACTCTAAGCAAAATGTGATGAAAGTAAAGATAATTTTCGCGAAGAGTGACCAACAAATTGATGCTTCCTTACAAAGAGAAAAGGTTATATATATATATATATATATATAAATATACAAGAAATAAATGTTACCATAGTCAATAAAAGTTACGTTTATGGTAGAAAAGTTCATTGGTTGTATTTTTAAGTAGTTTGTAATTTTTTTTTTACATTCACGAACCGGTTTAAAAAAAATAATCAAAATGACAGCGACTTTGAAATGGAGAGCCCCGTTTTCAATTTGAAGGAGGGGCACCTGAGCATTCTGTGTTAACAATTTAAGTTCCGTCAACGTAAGGAATATTTATAAACACATTTTAATGTTTTCCATTATTTTGTGCTTGAGGAATATTCGATTATGGCATGTGTATGTTATATAAAAATTAATTTAAGTAGTTATCGCCTCACATGTCGTTTTAATTTCGGTTCGCTGAAATTATTTCAAGTAAAGAGCATTAAAAACTATTTCAAAACAAAAAAAAACATAAACTGAACTTTTATTGACTATGGTAACATTTGTTTCTTGTATATTTCTTTTTTCGGGTAGTCGTTTGTTGGCTTTTCTGCTAAACACTCTTACTAAATAATATCGACGAAATATCGAAAAACAAAGAAACAAAAACAGTTTTGAAAAATAATGAAGCTTTACTTACTTTAGTAAAATAACCCGAAACAGCAAAATGGGATATTAAAAAAGTAAACAGGTAATTACTTTAATTTTTTAAAGCAAAGGATCGATATAAATATGAATAAGAAGAAAATGGCGCCCTTTTCAAGCAGAACAGCTGTTTTTAAGTTTTACAGTATTGAACGGTGTAGTATTGCGCCGTAAGATTCAGTGTTGTACTATTGTAATGTAAAGAACACGAAGAAAGGGTTGTAATCAACTGAATTCCTTCTAGTACAATTACAAAAAAGCTTAAACAGCTATACAAATAAAAATAAAAAGGTTATGTAAATGTTTTTAAAAAGACACGTAATCACGTGCGCAGGATTTTTTCCTTCTTTTGACACGATAAAAAGTAACGTTCTTATTTTTTATTATTTATCTATTTATCTATTTTCGAAAGAGTGCCACGTGCAACTGGAGAAGGAAAAAATAGGGTTATGCAAAATTTGTGTCGAGATTTGTCTAAAGTTCCGACTTTTTTGTTATCACTTTAATAAGAAACTGAATTAATGAGGTGAATTTATTCGACACAATATGATTCAACACAAAAAAATAAATAAACGCTAACGTGAATTAAGATTAAAGTTAAGGTGTTATTGTGGACACTCACCCCTTTTAAAAAACCTTGTTAACCTTTGTGACATATTTCCATTCTATGGAGGTCAGGCACGAACGAACACCCCATAATTTTATTATACCATATTTCTTCAAACTGAAACATTATTATCAAAGTATAAAGTATACTTACGCAAATAGATATGAAAAGTCTTTTGTGTCATATTTCCATGGAGTACAGGCGCGAACGCAGACCCCATAATTTTATTATACCATCCTTATTTTAGTTGAAATATACTTAGCAAAGTATTCTTATGTACATCTATATCAAAAACACTTGTAAACGTTGTTTGTTTTTGTTTTTCATTTTTTATTTCCATACTTTAGGGGGCAGGCGCAAACGCAGACCCCACAATTTAATGAACCACCGTTCTGCCAGATCCAACATACATATTCCTGTGTCTCGATACATCTTCTATCATTATATTGAATCAGATTTTTAAAATAGTCAACCATGTAGGAGCCTATTCGTGACCAGACACACACACACACGCGCGCATACAAACACACACACACAGACACATACACACACAGACGTTCAGCTTTATATATATATATATATATATATATATATATATATATATATATATATATATATATATATATATGCATAAGAAGAAAAATATATATACAAGCCTTGATGCCCGGGGTTGCGTGGGTGTTTGGAGTTATGTGTTTAGCAAAAAAAAGGTTGTAATAGACAGGCAGGTGTGAACCCGTACCCCGAAGAAGAAAATAACATGAAAATAACGCGACGTTTTTGCTGTTGCGCCCATCTCCAAACTCGAAGTGACGAATGTTTAAATTAACGCTACTCAACCGAAAAGAGGCGATAACTTTCGAAAATATTGGCGAAAAACAACCCTTCCTTGTAGAAAAGTGCTGAGTTGAAGGTGAACGAATTAATGTTTTTAGTCAATTTTTCGATATCTGTCTTTCAAAGGGTCGAGCTTAAAACGATAACGATCTCGTGAAAATCCGTCGCGTCTGTTAAAAGGCAGACATACAAACATGCATACATACATGCATACAAACATACATGCATACATGCCTACATGCATACAAACATATATACATACACGCATGCATACATTTAAACAGAGAGATGAGATTTATATTATAAATGATGACTAATTTATTTAATCACAAAAATTAATTTACGAAAACATAATTCTATGCGTTAATTTTCAGTATTTACTTCAATAGTGCTCAATAAATAGACAGAGATAGGTAGTAAGTTATAAAGAGCTTGTTAAATATAGAGCTTAATTGCCATATATTCTTTTATAACTTTTTTTTACATAGGCGTCACCACTTATCAAGGCCGATAGGCCACTCAAGGATAAGGGTTAAAGAGTGTAGAGTAGTCAAAAGGACACTATAGTAATCGATAGTAATGGAAGTTCGGTAAATTTGTTAACTTAAGTGGAACGGCTCATCAGAAACTTGTTCACGTTGGACTTGAAGACAACCATATTATAGACAGCTGGAAAGCAGGAAAACGGAAGACAATTCCACAGGCGTGCAGTTCTAAGAAAGAAGCTGTGATCATGGAATCTATGTTTAGGTTTAGGCACAGATAAAGAATGTGGAAAATTATTGATAATGTTTTCAGCTAGTCTAACTTAATATATATATATATATATATATATATATATATATATATATATATATATATATATATACTCGGGGTTTTTTATTCAAAAGTAATGGACTAATGAATTCAACGAGGTTGTTAGATAGTGCTCAATAAAAAGAGCTGATAATACTTGTTTATTGTTATATAAACATGCTCACATCCCGCTGCTACAAATAGCCACTTGTTTCAATCAAACAACAGATATCATCAGGCAGCGACTTGACTATTCAAAAGTTCAATGAATAACCTTATTCATTGAACCATTCAAACCAAAAAATATAAAATGCAAGCATATACATGCATACACATATAGACTCGCATACATCTGCGTGTATATATGTATATATATACATAGATATACATACATACTTAATGAATAAGGTTATTCATTGAACTTTTGAATAGTCAAGTCGCTGCCTGATGATATCAGTTGTTTGATTGAAACAAGTGGCTATTTGTAGCAGCGGGATGTGAGCATGTTTATATAACAATAAACAAATATATATATATATATATATATATATATATATATATATATATATAAACGAGAGTTCAATAGAAACGTTGTTTTAATTTGAATAAAATAAAATACGCATCAAGTGAGCTTGAAACCAAATCAAAACGTAATATTAGGAAAATAAATAAATATTTTACTTGTTTGGAATTCATCACAAATATATTTCGGAGGTAGTCACCATTTTCAGTGTGTTGTTTTTTTTTTTTCTTTTCTTCTTCCTTGACCTGTTATAAATTTGGAGAAGACATCTGTTTGTATAGAGCCGCGCGTTGTATCTGGCGGTTGTATTTTGAAATGTTTGAACTGTGCGTAGGTAACGCGAGAATAACGTCAAGAATGAGAGTCCAATAGAAACGTTATTCAAATGAATAAAATAAAGTACGCAGAAAGTGGGCTTGATACCAAATCACAACAAAATATTAGGAAAATAAACAGACTTCTGCTCCAAATTCACATCATGACAAGAAAGAAGAAACAAAAATAACACACTAAAGATGGAGTTTGCCTCCGACCTATATTTCTGATAAATTCCAAACAAGTAAAATATGTGTTTATTTTCCTAATATTACGTTGTGATTTGGTTTCAAAGCACACATGATGCGTATTTTATTATATATATATATATATATATATATGGGCAAAACGATATTTCCGATTTTCACACACGCATATTTTGAAAGTATACACACACGTAAATACACAGGAGGAGATACACACCTTTACTATATGTCCTCACACATACACTTACCCAGAGAAATATAAACATAAGAAAACCAAAAAATATAAAATGCAAGTATATACATGCATAGACATATAGACTCGCATACATCTGCGTATATATATGTATATATATATACATAGATATACATACATATACATCTACACATACACATCCATATATTTACACTACACGTAAATACATAATCCATACAATATATATATATATGTACTTATACACGCACTTATATCCACACACATATATCTACATATATACGCATAACATATGCGTATACATATATCTACATGTATACGCATAACATATGCGTATACATAAAAACATATACATATGCATGCATAGCACACTTACTCACACACACACATACACACACACACACATATATATATATACAATATATATATACACGCACTTATACACGCACTTATATCCACACACATATATCTACATATATACGCATAACATATGCGTATACATATATCTACATGTATACGCATAACATATGCGTATACATAAAAACATATACATATGCATGCATAGCACACTTACTCACACACACACATACACACACACGCGCGCACACACACACACACACACACACACACACACATATATATATATATATATATATATATATATATATATATATATATATATACACGGAGGATACTATTTCGACGCTGACATAAATAAAGATATGATTTTATTTATTTTAATTTTTTTTTGTTTTTTGTTTTTATATTCATTTTTTAAATTTTATTTAATTAGTTTGAATTCGGTCGTCTGTAAGGGAGTGAAGAGTAAGGAAATTATTTATTTTTTACTTTTTATTTAAATTTCTTATAATTTTTATTACTGTATGTAATAATATTTATTTAACAATGTACAAATATATAATAATTGTTTATTGTTAAATCTGTTTAATATGTTAGTACCTATCTTAGAAACTATTTTATTTTAGTCGGTCTGTATTTTCATTAACACTGCTTCTAGTAATGTTAATCCTTGTGTGCAATTATTTCGCAATATGTTTGTTAGTTTGTTTTGGGTTTGTTTGTTTGTTTTTGTTTATTGCAAAAAATTATTTCATTGTTAGTCGTTAATATATGGTTTAGTTCGATTGACAATATTTTATTATGAGAAGTAATGTGGCGTCGAATGAATATGAATCGAGTTGATAAGAAAATTTGTATATTACATGTGTTTGATTCAGTTTAATAATGGTATTACTGCTTTTAACAATTAAGTGGAAAGTTTTAAATTTCGTGTAATGTATTATTAGTTTATTTTTTTATATTTTTCGATGGGTTTGATGCATCGTATTTTTAGCTTTGCCATTATATTTTCATTGAGTTTCTAGTAAGTATAGCATTGCCTTTTGTAATATAGCTGAAAGTTATCATTTTTGTAAGTGTTCGGGTTTGTGTTCTGATAAATAGAGTTTATAAATCGTTTTCTGTGCCAATCGATTGTTTGATCAGAACATTCTTGTTTAGTAGTATGTTTTAGGTTGTTGGGACTTTTGTCGGGTATTCACTGTCATATTTAAGGATATTAGAGTTGTTCTGGCGGATTTGTTCATATATTGAGGTCGTATATTTTGTAGGACTTTTTGGGGTATATGGGTACGTCTGGGAAAGGGGTTTTATTGTTAACGCTAAGTTCGTTTGTGAAAGTAAGGATGGAATGGGTTTCGATATTTTGTTGCATTTTTTAACGCCGTTGTATTATTTAGTGGAAATGAAAATATCGACTATCGAGTGTATACATCGGATTTCTTACTGTGATCAGAAAAGATTATATTTTCGATGTTAGTCATGTAGTATTCTGCAAAGTTGGATCTGAGGGGCGACGCCATAAAAGCACCATCTCTTTGTATGTATGTTTTTCATACGGGTCAGTGGATAAGACGAATGTAGTGCATCTTAGTAACAGTTTTTATATTGTTTGTGTTTTATTGCTAAAGTAGTTATTGTATTATTTTTGTAGACTTGATTTAGGATTAGTTTTATATGTTCTTTTATCGGAGCGTTATCAAATAAGTTTCCGCCGTCTAAGGAGGCGGTTATTCACATATTGGGGTGTTTAATTTTTATAATTCAGTGAGTGTCGCTAGTTGTTTTATGCTATATTAATTTATTATTATATTTGGATTATGTTATTATTTGTTTTTTTTTTCTATGTAATATATCAAGTTTAAGAATTTGGGAGATTATCGGTTTTAAAGTTGATCGTTTTATGGGTCAATACTTTTTCGTATATATATATATATATATATATATATATATATATATATATATATATATATATATATATATATATATATATTCTGACTTTAGTCACCTATAATTTAAGTTAGTTCGATTATTCCAATTTTAGCGTTATTTACCAGAATTATTTAGTTAATTTGAATCAATATTAATTTTTTAAAAAAATACAACCTCACATTAGTAAAATGACTTCAACTTAGGTACTAACATTATCAAACATATTTACTAATTAATATATATATAAATATATATAAAGAGATATATAAAGAGATATATACATATAGACAATTAGATATATAAATATCGTCTGCCTTTCATACTCGTATCAATATAAATAGAAAATTAAAATAAAAGTAAATGAATCCTTTCCTTATCCCTCAGTTCTTAAGAGATAGCTAAATTCAAACTAGCTAACCAAATAAAGTTAAACAGATAAATAAAAACCAGAATAAACCAAATTAATGAATTATAAAGGTAACAAAATAACGCCTATTTAAGACAATTAATCCTGATAAAGCTCATTGAAAGCACTTGTTACAAAATATCACTCAACGACGAAACGTCTTTCCAACCGAAGCTGAAAGAAATGTTCGCCAAATCGAAAATATCAACAGAGAAATTTACAAAAAAATATCGGTCCTTGTTAACTAGACTATCCTCAAGAACGACTTGCTGGCAATATATATATATATATATATATATATATATATATATATATATATTAGACATTAAGAGGAGATTATAGATAGATATATAAATTCCCGTTCACATACACCTTTCAGAATAAAGCTAGAACCTAGAACTAGATAGAATCGAGCAATTGCATCGACAACGGACAACGCCAGACCCAAAGTGGGTTTCGATGTACTGCATCTCATCAGTGACGTGCTCCGACATAGGTGCGAACCCAGGTCGTCGCACTCATGAAGTGTGCAATACTGACGACCTAACGAAATGGGCCAAGGCGCAATCTATTGACTATGCCTCGATTTTTTAAATTCTTATATTTTCATCCAGTTCTACATTCTACGATGTGACGGGCAACGCGTCATATACAACTAAGATAGTTACTGCTGGTATGCAGGCGGTAGATATCACATTTTACAAACTTAACTGAAATTAGCCGACTCCCCAGACACGATTACAGAACAACCTTATTTATTCTGAAAGGTGTATGTGAACGGGAATTTATATATCTATATATATATAAATATATATATATATATATATTGTTTTATTAATTACAGTAAAATGATATAAGATTATATAGCATGTTATGCATTGATTTTCCGAATGTTCTTTTTCATTTCACTGGAATGGTTTCAACGTTGTCTCCTTACATTACTCTGGAATCTGTGTTGAGGATGAAGTTCATCACTATAGTTTATCTATTGACAGGAAAACTAAGGCTCCGATTTGGGACGTGGCAAACGCAGAACTTTGAAACCAGGTTTACAAATAGATACACCTCAATTATATACACAAGGAATAATATTAGTACAGTAGAATATGCTGAGTCCCCCGACAATTTGTTTTAACTATTCTTCTTCTTCTTCTTCTTCTTCTTCTTCTTCTCTTCACAATGCTCGGTATCAAAATTCAATACACATCTGACAAAACTCACTTCTACCAAAACGAATATCCTTCTCTAATCAATAAGTTCTTTTTTTTATTGAAACCGTCTGCCTTTCATACTCGTATCAGCTGCCCTGAAGTCTCATTATTTCACGAGATCGCCAGCCTATTATTCCTAATAGTATATATATTTTTTAAGTGCCGTTATAATCTCATATACCCCGCTCTAAAATATCCCGTTATAGTATAAACTCCCTATTTCATGCAAAGCCCTTCCTATAAATATCACCTATTTATTAAACATATGATTAAATAAGCATCTTCTTTCAATTTACTTACTCCATATTCTCCCCGAGAGCTTAATCACACATATTGTCCAAATAAATTAAACCCACCATAACAGATGTTATTCACCTACCGGTATTATACAATAAAAGCTATACCCCTCGTATATCACAGAGATCAATTTAGTTCCCCCAAACAGCCTCTCTATTTTCTTTTGTTTCTAATGTAATTATCGCAAGACGCCGCAACACTATTACGTTACCTAACACATTCTCTCCGCGTATGATTAAAATCAGTAGGCGTCAAAATACCATAGTATAAAAGTTCTCATTTACCTACACTTCTAATTAATGTATAATCTTATTGAATAAATAAATCTATATATTAGTATAAATTTTATATCGTCATTTCCTTTTTTTTTATTGACTTGGCCATCTTTATGTAGTGAAACAATAGTTTTTTTTAAAGATCCTCAGAGCGTTCTTTACAATGTGGTGTCATATTGGAACTTTCAGTGACTAGTAAGACAGAGTATAAAAGCTGCATTACAAATTTTAATTCACCTGCTCCCTATGAACATAGCAAAACTTATGAGTCACATGATGTTTTGGAGGGAAAAAAGCATTATTCAGTTTAGACATTTAGGGATGTAGTTTTTTTTAGGATTGTACTCATTTTTGGGGAGTGTTGTTTCTTAGGGGTGTACTCACCTTTGTTGCCAGGGATTTAGCTTTAATGGCTATATTTTGAGTTATTTTAAGGGGTAAATAAATTAACTCTGTTATATATGCTACATACTAACTACTTTTTATTGTGTCAAAAAATCATTTTGTCAGTGTTGACACATGAAGAGATATACTTAAATATTTGAGGAAATGTGTACTCACTTTTGTGATATACAGTATAATACACACACACACACACACACACACACATATATATATATATATATATATATATATATATCGCAATCATGAAGGAGAGACTTAAATTCATAATTAAAAACGTTTAAAATAAAGTGAACAGGGTGAAGAGAAGAGAAGAAAAAATAGGGTAGTCAGCTGACCGGTTTCGCCCTCGCCTTCCCAAAGCGGTATCGAGGGATTAGTTTTGGGAAAAAAACGAGTGGGAATCAAAAATATGTAGAAATAAAATCACGTTTTGTTATGTTATGTATGAAGAAAAAGAAAAAAATATTGGGAGAAAGTGATTACAATAAAGCAACGTTATATTACTCGATGCTTCTAGAGACTAATCACGCTCAAACCCAAGAGGAATTGTTTCCGTTTACACAGAAGAGGCTTGCTCAACCTAACGTTAACAGTATCCAAGATCTTTAAATGGAATAATGAGTGAGCACTACTCAGGATTGAAAATAAGTTCGTGCTCAAGTTCGCTGCACATGACGGTTTTTTTTTTTTTTTTCATTTCAATGATTGAAGATCTGTATGTGTTGGCAAGTACGCTTGTTGTTTAATATGTGCCATTTCTGATTTTCGTAGGAACGTGTTGTTTGACTCTTCCACGCAATCTTAATCTTGTTCGGCTCACATAGGTGGCACTGCAACTACATTCAAAATTATGAATTGAATTTTTATTATGATGGAGGTGTAAGACGTCTTTCCGAGAGTATGGCATTAACGTTATCGTAGAGAACACAATACGCACATTAGAAACAAAATAAGAATTTTGTACTGTTGAGCAGATTTGCTTTGCAAATTTCCCACTTACTGTCCCCAGCCACGGTAAACGAAGATATACTGGACTTTTATTAACTGCTTGAATTTTAGTTACAGAGAACTCCGCTATTTTCTTCTGCCTAACTGACCATTTGGATGTGCTTCAAAAACGTTAAAATATCTTTTTTTAAATAAAACACAGTTTTCATGATAAAACAATGAAGAAGGGTTAATCAAGAAAATTACGTTAAACAATGAGTCAAAAGACACAAAAATAATTTTAAAAATGACAAAATGCCGCCCAAATTACTTCTGGCATTGCGCTTCAAAGTTCTGAACCGCCATCTTAGATTTAACAAAGCAGAGCCAATCTCCCGTTATATATATATATATATATATATATATATATATATATATATATATATATATATATATTTACCAGTGGTGAAAAAACCGGACTAGAGTGCTCAATGTGTAGTCAGAGCAGTATATAGGAAATTTATTACTGTGAGTCCAGAATGAGTTTACAAATTGTTTCAGCTAGAGGAAAATCCTCAAAGAGAGGAAAAAATCCAACTAGCATCGTCAGAATTCATAGATGGACTAAGTTATAAAGTCAAATAAGAATGGAAAAAATCGTAGATAAAAGGGAGTTAGAAAAGAAGGGGGGAGTGGTAGGGAGAGGACGTTAGAATTTAAAGTAGTAGGAGTGTATACAATAAGAGAGGGGTTTATAATTACATATTAATTATGTGTAAATTCTTATATATTTTTTTTTTAGTTTATAACGGTTTAAACTTAAGGCATGTGCTCTTCCCCCACTTACGTATGTGCATTTGCTGTACATATGTATGCGTGTGCTTGTATTTGTGTGTTACTTATTACATTTTTTTTCCTTAATTTTATTTATCTATTATTTACGTTACTTATTGAAGCTTTCACCTATTTTATTTTATTTTATTAAAATAAATCTGTAACGTATAATTCCATTTTATAAACAATAAATATCTTTCACTCTCTCTCCTCGCCCGGCTAAATCACTTTAAACCTCATTTTCAACCCGTTCCTTCACTAACGTTAACTCTCCAACCTGTTGCCATGGTTATTCTTTAAATTAACTCTTACTTATGCCGTTATAAATAAAAGCAGCGTCTTTTAATTTTAAACCGTTATAAACTAAAAAAAAACAAAAAAACATATATAAGAATTTACACATAATTAATATGTAATTATAAACCCCTCTCTTATTGTATACACTCATACTACTTTAAATTCTAACGTCCTCTCCCTACCACTCCCCCTTCTTTTCTAACTCCCCTTTATCTACGATTTTTCCATTCTTATTTGACTTTATAACTTAGTCCATCTATGAATTCTGACGATGCTAGTTGGATTTTTTCGACTTTTCTAGAACAAAATACAAAGAATCTTCTTCCCATCAGACTAAATATTTTTTTTATAAGTCTACTATATACAACTACTTGGTAAGCTGTCTTTTTCAATAAATTGCGATTATCTTCTGCCCACTGCATCCTCTCTTATTCTTATTCTTATTATTACTTATAAGTAAAAAAAAAAAAATAATGAATAAATAAAAAATTTTTAAAAAACATAAAATGCGATTGCGGTCAATGACGAAACATAATTTCTTTTCCTTTATTAAAACAAAACATCTAAAACTCATCTGTGAGTGCGCATGCGCGTGTGGCTGTGTGTGTATGTGTGTATGCCCGTTTGTGTGTGTGTGTGTGTTTGTGCGCGTGTGTGTATGTGTGTGTGTGTGTGTGTATGTGTGTGTGTGTGTGTGTGTGTGTGTGTGTATGTGTGTGTGTGTGTGGTGATTTGTCGTTTAATTATAAATTGTCTCCGTCTTTTCGCTGGCGAAAAAGCTGTTACTTTCCTCGCTACATAAATATTAAAATAGCGCAGCAGCGATGATGCACAGCCGACAGGTGATCTTGTATAGGAAAAGCAATTACGGACAGTCTATTTGGCTTTGACTATTCTTTATACCGAAGGCAACAGAATGCCACATCAGTTACGAGACCAGTTTCTTCATTGTTGTTTTCTATTTATTTCAATATATATTTATTCGTTCTTTTTTATATGTTTTCTTCTCAATATATTAGCATGCGGATTGAAATATGATCTAAAAATCAGAAGGCGAACAGAAAAAGTATGAAAACAAATGAAAAGAGACGAAATATGCGTATTATAAAAAAATGAATTAAAATTCTTTAGTGTAACTACGTCATTAGTGGAGCAGGATTAGGGAAAAATGCGTTTAAAATATGTTGAAAATAGTAATTTTCCACACAAAGCTAGATAAGGCATAAAGTAAAAGAATGGAAATTTTGGATTCTAAGTTATATTATTCGAACCATTCAGTTTACTGTTCTATTCTTAAGGGGTATTTTCGGCCGATGTAACCCTCGACTTGCTATGGGTGTCTTTTGTCAGACTTGTACACCATCCTGTCGAACTCGCAAAAACTTGTAGTGTAACGAATAAATTAGTAGGTAAAATTCAGTTGCAACTGACATTTATATTGAGACCAAGGGTTCAATCCTCAGTGCGCGATAAAGTAAGAATACAATTTTTAATTACTTTCCGAGTTCGATAAGAGACATCTGATGAAAGTCGAAGGTTACGTGGGCCGAAACGCTGTGGCAATAACAGTCAGCATAAAATCTATAGTCTGGGCGATTCCAATAATACAATGTATCAATTCTCATCCCGAAGATTCATAAGCATGATATTAACAGACTAGAGTTAATTGCTGTATATGACGTCAAATAATGAAGTACATGGCAGAGAAGTCAGGTTGATTTTGTCCTTTGGCTGTTCAGTTTCAAAATAACGATTCTTCTATTTCGAAATCCCTCACTCCCATATGGGCGGGTCGTGAAATAGCCGCACATCGCTTTAAATTGCTAACAAAATCTTTCTAAACGTTAGATGCAGATAATGACGTTATTGATGCGGTTTTTATTATTCTTTCATTGTGACATCAACTAAACTGTGTCAATCGCTTTATTGCAGATTAGCAAAATATCAATATTTTCCTTAATATCCGTCACAAAAACAATGGGAATTGTACCATCAAAGGGTTGCTTTAAGTTTAGCAACTTTTACTGCCATTCACTCTATTGCAGATCTCTTACAATGCCAAAAAAGTCAAGCGAATAAAGGTTATCGAAAAGCAAAGGATAGTTGTTGGACTCGCAGAAGGATTTTCCATCAAACATTTAACCGGAATGGGATCCAAAAACTTTGGCTGCATTCTTGAACAACCCGAACATCAAATCCAGAAAAATAAGAGCATCAGGAGAAACCTATTAGATCGTGATATTCGGAAAATTCTTAGGAAAGTCAACTGGAACAAAAACAACATCAGCGCTTTCATTTTTGCAAAAGCTGGAATCGCTCCAAGATAGGCATGCCGGATACAATATGTTGGCTGAGATTGCAATGAAAAACAAACCTCTTTCAATGCCTCTATTGAGCAAACAATGCAGGGAAAAATGAATGGCTTGGGCACAGAATTACATATAAATGGATTTCGAACAGGTCCTGTTTAGGGATGAGACCCATACTAATCTTGACGGTTACGATAGATAGACCAAAGTTTAAACTCGAACGGAATTCCGACCCTTTACAGAGTTCATCGCCAACAGGAGGCGGAGGCGTCATAATTTAGCCGGGAATCATTGGGGATAAGTTGGTTAGACAATTCCAAGAGCCACATGGTGTAAAGCTTGCCATCAATGCGTACGCGGCTTTTTTCTATAATCATTTGTCGACATGGCTGGATGACCTACCATTGTCACATCGCTTTCAGATGAGTTTTATACATGACAATGCACCATCCCATTCTGCTTGGAGGGACTTTATGCTTCCTTGAATCTATGAAATTCGTTGGGGAAACTCTCATGACCTGACCACCGTGTTCTCCAGACCTTAACCCCATTGAATATCTCTGGTTAATATTGAAAAGAGGAGTTTATGAGGGAAGAAAGCAATTTACTTCAAAGGATGCCTTGCGGAGGAACATAGTTGATGTTGATAGAGCCATAATTCCTTTTAAGATCAAAGAATTGACTTCTTCGGGGGGCAAAAGGCTGTTTTAAATTATTTACAAAACGGTGGATATGTCGATAAATGATTAATTTATATGAGGCTCAAAGCTAGGATATGTTTTTGTTTATTATTTTTTTACAGAAAAATATAATAAAAAATAAAGTTCGCAAGATAAGACATTGTATTTTTGCCCTAAAACAACATGCAAACAGACCTGCAATATAGCGATGAACAGTAGAAATTGTTCGATAAAGAATAAAATGTCATAACTTCGTGAATTTGAATAATTTTTTGGAAATAACTAACCTTAAAGGAGTCATTTGATGATATAATTATCATTTGTTGTAACGTTTAATGTTATCTTTAATGCATCCAAAACCAAACTCCTATCCTTACATCATCAACGCTCTGATCCCCAGGTGGCATCAATTGTGATGGATGGCTCTCGTCTGGGTGAGACCCCGTGTTTTGACAAGCTTCTGGGTTTGACCTTTACTCCTGATCTGAAATGGAACACGTACATCAAGTCTGTTGCCAAGGTCGCTGGAAAGATGGTGGGATCCTTCTACCGCTCCAGAAGATATCTCACTACTGATGCAATTCTCTATCTATATAAAAGCCAAGTACGTCCAAGGATGGAATACTGTTGCCATATCTGGGCAGGAGTGGCCAAAAATAGCATATCATGCCTTGACAGAGTACAAAATAGACTTCGTGGCTTAGTGGGGGATGCCCTTTTCTCTACCCTGCAACCTCTCTCCCACAGAAGAGACGTTGCGAGCCTATCCTTGTTTTATCGTTATTTTCATGGCAAGTGCTCGTCTGAACTCCAATCTCTGGTCCCCCCTCCCCAATCTTTCACGAAAAACACCCGTCTAGCTGAATCCACTGTGAAAAATTTCCCCCACTCTATATCTGTGCCTAAATCAAAACGCGGATTCCATGAACAAAGCTTCTTTCTTAGAACTGCACGCATGTGGAACTCTGTTCCGTCTGCCTGCTTCTTGGATGTCTTCAAGTCCAATGTTAACAAATTCCTAATGAACCGCTCCCTTAATTAAACACTTCATCAAATCTCCACACTAACGTAATAATAGCCCTTATCCCTGAGTGGCTTCCGGGCCTTGATAAGTGGTGATCACTGTGTAAAAAAAACGTATATTCAGTGAAATATAGATATTTTACTAAACTGCAATAGAGCATCATTACCTACGACAAGGCTACAATAAAGTCTAATAGGGTTTAACATAAGAAGGACACGATTGCTCTTTTGTTACTACAAAGGTAATTCCAAATGTGCATCCTCACAGAAGTAAGAGTGATATGAAAACGATAGTTGTGCCATTACAACGAGGACCTTTTGTGATCTAGAATTTATTTTATTTTTTTTACAGTCACCATAAATTTCGATATACTATTGCCAGCGATGAAAGATTGATGTGCATGAGCGCCCGGAGCGCGCTTTGTCATACGAGGGTCGTTCACTAAAAGTAAAACCTCCTATTCGTTCAATTCAAATAACAGAATAGCTACGAAGACGGGAGTGGTACCATTAAAACAAGCGATATTTTGTGCTCCAGAATTAATTTTTCACTACATTTCTCAATGCAGCATTTGGCGGGAATTCAAGGGCACATCTTTGATCCTGATGCATGTTCATAGCAGAGTTTTCGTAGAATCTCAAACTGTCAATATCTTCAGTAGAGAGATGAAACTTTCATCTCATGAATGCATAAGTGCAGTGTACATAACAATGCATTTTGTAATCCCCTCTGATCGATTCGGGTCGAGTAAAAAAGCCATTACTTTTGGGACGCCATTCGTAGAAAGAACACTGTGAGGTTCCTAAATGAAGACGTTTAACATAATGGAAAATATCGACGTCGTCATCATTTTCTCTTTTCACATTGTTCATTGCAAACGAAAGATTTAAAAACTTACGAATTAATCTACGGATTATTTTCTTCTCGTAGAGAATTTTCTTGTTGGCATTAATTACTTATTAAATTTAGGCATAAAATCGGTGTAGAAATTGTTCAGTTAAGTAAAATGGTCCATAAGTTCGTCCAAGGATGGAGTTCTGTTGCCATATCTGGGCAGGAGCTGCTAGAAAGGACTTAACCTACCTTGATAGAGTTCAAAATAGACTTCGTAGCCTCATAGGAGATCTACTTTTTTCTTCCCTGCAACCTCTATCTCACAGAAGAAATGTAGCGAGTTGTCTTTGCTTTATCGTTATTTTCATGGTAAGTGCTCGACTGAGCTTCAATCTATGGTTCCCCTCGCCAAACTTTCACAGGAAACACTCGTCTTGCTGAAAACACTATACATAATTCCCCCTACTCTTTATCTGTGCCTAAACCTAAACGTAGATTCCATGAACAAAGCTTCTTTCTTAGAACTGCACGCCTGTGAAACTTTCTTCCATTTTCCTGCTTTCCAGTTTACTACAATATGGTTGTCTTCAAGTCCAATGTAAACAATTTTTGATAAGCCGTTCCCCTTAAGTTAACAAATTTACTGAATTTCCATTACTGACAATTACTATATTGTCCAATTGACTACTCTACACTCTTTAACCCTTATCCTCGAGTTGCCCTGGGCCTTGGTAAGCGGTGATACCTGTGTAAAAAAAGTTAATGCATTCATTTTTGACAAGAGAGCAAAACTTTCTGCGAATGAGTGAACTTAATTTGAATACAACTGCCGCCATCACGAATTAAAAGATGACAGAAATTAACTTATTTAACTTATAAAAGCCGTCTATATTTTTCGGCAAGTGTTCGTAGCAAAGGGATAAGACGCTAGTCTACAAGCAATGAAGTTGTGTGCTCGATTCTTGTCGATGTCAAGCCATGCTTATGACTGCTAGTAAGCTTGAAAAGCGAATCGACCTAAAAAAATTATTAAATAAAAAAATACATTGAACGAACAGACAAAACTATTTTGGAGACATATTAAAATGCAAACATTTTATTAAAAGAATAAAGAACGCATTCAAATTTCTTTTTTCTTTCTCTCTTTAAAGTTGAGCTATTTCTTCTTAATTTCGGACCGTATCATGATCCATTATCAAAGAACGAAGGTGTTCTTGTGTTTGTTTTTGGCGTATTTTTTGCACGTAAAATCCGTTTCCTTGTGCTATTATACCAAACTTGTGCTGTTATTTTTAAACGCATGGGTTGTCGTAGGATCTTTCTGTGTAAAAATGTGTAATAACTATAGATAGAACAACAGCATATCCTTTTCATTGTTTTGACTCTCGAGTGTGTATCCGTTGATATCTTATATGTTCTTATATAGAGTGATGTGTTCTCGGTTGACTAACTGTGTCTAACTGTGTCTGGTATATACTCAAGAGTCAAAACGAGGAAAAGAATATGCTGTTGTCATAGCTCTAGTAATAACGCTCAAAAGAAGCGTGCAAGGAGGCAAAATGTCTATGATTTAATTAAGTGGCTTTAAATTGAGTGGCGGCCATCTTATTCTATGCTACAACTAATTAAAATACGATTAAAACTTTTATATATATATATGTATGTATATATATATATATATATATATATATATATATATATATATATATATATATACAATTAATCAAATAGGATATCCTCCCAATCCCATAAGCCTTGAGCTCCTGGATGGGCCTAGTCCACTTACAACTTCGTAGATTCTTTTGGAGCGAGTTCTTTTTTCGGGGTGCAGGTGCAGGCTCCACACCCACATTTTCCTAGAAGGTACATACAGCGCCTTGCATTTCCAAATGGTCACCTATCTGGTACTGGCCAGGCTCAACGTTGCTTAACTTCGGTGAACTGGCGAGAACAGGTATGCAACGTGATTGTGCCGTACATAAATAAGATATTTACTCATATAATATCGTACGAATGGGTTTTTGTCGATCAATCACTAATGTAGAATGGCGTTTTTTTTTCATGTCCAGATTTAAATGCGGGTGTTTGGCATTGTTAGCTATTTTTATTTGATGTATACTTATAAATTGCCTAATATATTCTTTTTATGGGCGATAATGTTGAATGAAAATAAAAATAAAAATATGAATATATAGATAGATAGATAGATAGATAGATATATATATATATATAGAGAGAGAGAGAGAGAGATGATATATTAATATATATATATATATGTATATATATATATATATATATATATATTTATATATATATTGATATATATAAAATTATATAAATCCAACTTTGTCTGTTGGTGTGAGCTCGTTCCTTGTAGACTCCAAAACGGCTGAGCAGAGTTTCTTTAAAATATACAGAACTCTAATGCATAAGTCTCGGAGTGATCTTAGTTTTGTTTTGTCTCAGAATACGATGCAATTCTCTATCTGTATAAAAGCCAAGTACGTCCAAGGATGGAGTACTGCTGCCACATCTGGGCAGGAGCTGCTAAAAATAGCCTATCCTGCCTTGACAGAGTACAAAATAGACTTCGTGGCTTAGTGGTGGATGCCCTTTGCTCTTTCCTGCAACCTCTCTCCCACAGAAGAGACGTTGCAAGCCTGTCTTTGTTTTATCGCTATTTCCATGGCAGGTGCTCGTCTGAGCTCCAATCTCTCGTCCCCCCTCGCCAATCTTTCACGAAAAACACCCGTCTGGCTGAAACTACCGTCAATAATTTCCCCCACTCTTTATCTGTGCCTAAATCCAAACGTAGATTCCATGAGCAAAGCTTCTTTCTTAGAACTGCACGCCAGTGGAACTCTCTGCCGCTTGCCTGTTTCCCACCTGACTACAACTTGGACGTCCTCAAGTCCAACATAAGCAAACTCCTGACAAACCGCCCCCTTAGGGCACTCTATCAAAAACCCCAATACTAATGATTACTACAATACTATCTCTGAGTGGCCTTCGGGCCTTGATAAGTGGTGACCCTCATGTAAAAAAAAACGAGAATTACCGATGATCGATAATCGAAACTGTTATTTTAATTTATGTATCATCGATAAAGCCATTTTCCATGTGGTTGCTTAGCAACAATGATAAAATAATGGACCATAAAAATTCTACAGTAGGCAAGTTGATATGTTTTTTTTTGTTGTTGTTGTTTTTTTTTTTTTGCATGATGCGGTGTGTAGGTTCAAACTCCGCACGTTAATTTCTTATTTTTTTTATAAACTTCGAAGTATTTTATAAGACTTGAAAATTTACGTGTTTTATTTTTTATTTATTAATTTTTATTTATTTTTATTATTATTTTTTTTTTGCCTGTATGTCTGTATGTTCAAACCCCGCACGTTAATTTCTTAATGTTTTTTTTCGTTAACTGAAAGAAGTTTATGCATAATATTTTAACAAAAAAAGACACTAGGTTCTCTAGGGTGCAGTGTAGAATAAAATATTTTGGACTAAGTTACTGCATGGAGGCATGTGAAGTTTTTAACCGGGAGATTTCACGGATTTCGATAACAATAAAAATATAGGAGTGTGAAATGTTCGTTGATCATCATTCAATCCCTGGCAACGTCGGATTTCCCCGCTAGTATATATGTATATATATATATATATATATATATATATATATATATGTATATATATATATATATACTAGTCCTGTTTCGTTGTATCACAACTCATCAGTGCCACTAGACTAGCACATAAGCCGAGGATTGAACCTAGAACTATGGCGTTGACAGTTAGCAGTTCTACCAATCGAGCCATGGGAGTGGTGCCCGTAAATTATCTCGCCAAATGTCTATTTAAACAAGCATTTGTCAACCACTTTTACAGTGCTCTAACTGATGTTTATAAACAAACAGTGAGCGTCGCATTTTTCAGCCAATTAACTAGAGATTATTTACGACAGTGCTCTATCCAAAGAGGGGGGCTTACAATATTTGTAGTCGTCGACATACAGTCTTGTTTCGTTGTGTTACAACTCATCAGTGCCGCTAGACTAGCACCTCTCCCAGGCCGAGGATTGAACCTAGAACATTCGCGTTGACAGGCACCAGCTCTAGTATATATATATACCTAGGCTGTGTTTAGCCTTGGGAAACAAAGGGCACTCTTTTAAGGGTTGCTAAATGTATAGTTGTGAGGTAAGGGTTAAGCACCCAGCGGCAACTCTTCTTGTGGCAAGGATATATCTTGTGCAACTGGAAACAATGCCGAAATAATTTGTTTATTTTTACAATATACCTCTAAACAATTAATCAACTAATTTATATATGTGTGCGTGTACATGTGTGTATAGAGGGAGTAAGGGATGGGGAGAGAACCTGGTATATGTAATTTTCACTATAAATGGCTGTGTGTACGTCAGCCTTTTCTTCTCTGTGGCACGAATTGAATTAACCTTGGCAATAAATTTGGACGATTGGCACGAGGCCAAGGAAGAGACATCTTGCCAGTGAGGGAAATAAATAAGGCAGGTGCTGCAATTCAGAATATCTTGTCGGAAGACGCAGTTGGTTTCAGCAAAGACTTGGGAAACGGTTACAAACAACCAAAAAAGGATTAGAGAAAAATGACTGATTTTATTAGATGGAGAAACTGTTTGTGCTGGTGGAAGAGGATACGTTGGCAATAATGTCATTCATTTTCTTTTACTTGACAGGAAAAAAAGAGAAACGAAAACGACTCCAAATAAAATGAAAATTAGAGAAATATAAATAAAATTAAAAAAAAAACAATTTCTTTCAATAGCGCACATTAACCCTGCAAGGGCCAACGTGCAAATTCGTTTATTTCAATCTCTAAAGCATTAATTTATTTTCCCTATGTATGTGTGTCTGTTTATCTTCGTTTTTAAAAAGGCATCTCCTTCGATACACAAAATCTCAGAACGTTGTAAGGCGGGTCAAACGATTGGATTTTCTGCAGACAGTTGTTATATCTATATGATCTTGTTTGCTTTTTCGTGTCTGTCTGTGCGTGGAACGGTCTCTATCAAACCACACTGTCATTTTTCTGTCTACAGACTTGAAACTTGATGTATAAAAGATTTGAGCCTGTTGAACAAATTCGATTTCGTTTTAGCCGGTACAAGTAGCTGCTAAATGGTCAGCATTTTATAAAATTTGAACTGGTCAGGCGTTAGTCGAGTTGAAGTGTTTTTAAATAGAAAAAAGTACCGCTACAATCTCCACTGCAAGCACCGCCATCACCACAACCGATGTCATCATTACTACTAGCGCAACTACCACCAGCGCCACCACCACCGCACTCACCACTGCCACCAGCGCCGCACCCTACACGCCGCACCACCCACCACGGCCATCTCCACCACTAATAATGCAACCGCCGACACAATAACCACCACCGCCACTTCAGCCACCAGCACCACAGCTACCGCCATCAGTTTGTTATTGCCAGCCAATGTGTTATCGATGCAGATCACCACCAACATCAACTGCCACCACCGTCGCAATAAAAACTACCACGACTACAACTCTGATACCACCACCATCAGAGCCAACCCTAACACCATCTATCACTGTTATCACTACTAGTTCCGCCACCAACATCGCCACTACAACCACAGTCACAACCACTGCCGCCACCAACAGCGCCACCACATCCACTAATATCGCCACCACCCACACTACCACAACCATCTCCACCGCCGCTACCGCCACAACCTCTGCTACAACTTCCACTATAATTGCCGCCAATTCCGCCACTGCCGTCACCATAACAAGTATGTTGCCTTCGAAAGTGCTTTTGGAGCTTATATGGATTACGGAGTCTTCCTTTTTAGGCAAGAGTATTATGTGTTTTGTGGTCACAAGGAATGTCCCGGGCATTATCTCCTCCGTTTTTATTTCAAGGGGGAAGGGGGGAATATTGTCCGTTTTGTTCTTACAATTCAAGTCTCTCAAGCATTATTTTCTTTTTCTTTGTTTAGTAATAGTTAACATGTAATATCCGTAAGTATATGAGAAAACAAACTCTTAGGCGCAACAAAATGAAGATCTTACCTGTGACGTACATAAAAGTTATTAAAACCATAACTCACGTCAAATCCTCGAGTAGTATTATTTCAAATAACAAATAAAGTGATTTTGCAGTATAACACCACATGGAAAAACAAACTTTTAGTCGAAACGTACGGAAAAGTTAACACAATAGAAAATAAAGTAATCGAAGAGTTTGATTTTTAAATAAGGAATTAGGTACTTGTACAGTAATCGACTCAAGAAATCAGGTAGTAGTAAAATATAGTACCCATATGAAAAAAAAATGAAATCTTACCTTTTCATTGTTTTCTTACATAAGTAGAAGTGATAAAATATGAAAATCACGTAAAACCATCTAGTAGTATATCTTTTAAATAATAAATAAGGTGATTCTACAGAATAGCCGCGTATGTATAAACAATCTCTAAGCCGTATCATACGAAAAAAAATACGAAAAAATAATCGAGTTGTTTCATTTTTAAATAAAAAATTATGTACTTGTACAGTAATTAACCAAAGAAATAACGTACGTGTACAGTATGAAAAACACAGAAAATCTTACTTGTGACGTCCATAAAAGTTTTTAAAACCGAATATCATGTCTAATTATCGAGTAGTATGACTTTTCATTGTTTTCTTTCATAAGTAGAACACGGTACAAGTACCTTAATTTCTTGAATAGAATACTATACAAGTACCTTATATTTCCTGATATCATTATGAAAGCGGGCGGAGGGAACGGAAGGAGTATAAGGAGTCAGTCACTGAAATGGCTGAAGCAGTTTACGATCTAAAAATCGCTTTATTTCATTTAACAAATTCAGACATTCAATTTTATAATGCATTCAGTATATTCGTCTTATGATATATATATATATATATATATATATATATATATATATATATATATATATATATATATATATATATATATATATGCAAGTGATTCCATATCTGCCAACATCCTACATTTTATTTTTTTCTTTATCCAAATCCCACTAATCGCACTTCCTCCTGATTCATTTCATTTTCTTATCACTATGAAAAACTTGCAAATTTGATATGTAACGTGTTTGCCTTTGCCATGTAAGTAATAATTTTTTTACAAATCTTATTACTTACATGACAAATTTTCAGATTATCAAGAAGAGATTGTGACAGTTATTACTAACTGATTTACAAGTCACTTTGATTAAATTATAATCACTATAAAATCTGCTTCATTATTATAGCTCTATTTCTTGTAATAATATGTTTCAAGACGTTCTCCATATTTTTTTTAATTCATGATCTGATTGGAACTAATATTACACTGAGTATTCTATTGAAGGATATTCTATTGTTTGCTTATGTGATGATGTTTAAACTACCGTGGAATTCCCATGAGCTCTGCTAGTTGTTATTATTATTATTATTATTATTATTATTATTATTATTATTATTATTATTATTATTGGCTCACATGGGGTTTTCACACGATCGGTTTGGAGACTTGTGGTGTTCTCTGGAAGCTGAGTGACAACAAGTCTCCCCAGAAGTCCAGCTCTCTCCACCTCCTTCGATAGTATTTGCAAAAAAATATGCGTCATCGCAACACCCTCTTCGCGCTTGTCCAGCGTAGGTCTGGCCAGCGCTCTCCCGTCGGTCTTTTGATCCTCCTTGACCCTTCTCAGCTCTTTGGTATCACTTTTCTATTGGGGGGGGGGGGCCGGTGATGAGACATTGGGGGGATGCATGATGGTGGTGTAGAACTTTTTGATA
Organism: Euprymna scolopes; assembly: GCF_053919585.1. Classification (NCBI taxonomy): domain Eukaryota; kingdom Metazoa; phylum Mollusca; class Cephalopoda; order Sepiida; family Sepiolidae; genus Euprymna; species Euprymna scolopes. Next base: position 105,771,328 of record NC_136484.1, read on the forward strand.
TGCAGCTTCGGCGTTCTTCATTCCCTGTAACGCTTCTTTCTTATATTGTCTTGTGTTATTCCCCACATTCGAGGGCTTTCCTTAATATTTCAGCCGTTTTCTTTATCGTTAGGTGTTGTATTTTTGCAGTTATTCCTCTGATTCCAATTTCTGCCATTCTATTTTCGAAGTTTTTCGGAATTGTTCCTAGTGCTCTTACTATTATCGGTACTATTTTGATTTTCTCCATCATCCAAACTTTAAACTCTCTGGCTAGTTCTGTGTATTTGCTTCGTTTCTCCTTTTCTTTCATACTCACACTGTGGTCAGCTGGGACAGCAAAGTCTACGATTTGACAGGATTTTTCTTTCTTGTTAATTATTACGACATCTGGTCTTCTTGCTCTGCAGTTATTAGAGATTCAGTTTCTCGGTTTATATGTTCTTTTCGCATCCATGTCCAGGTGTTCTCGTTATTCTCACCTTTTGTCATTCTTATGAATCTTCTGTGGAGTTGTTTCTCTTCCCATTTCTCTTTTCTCGTTTTGTCGTTTGTCTCTCTGTTTTCTGTTTTGCTGTTTTTTTCGGTGTCTCTCGCTGCCATAATTATCCTTTCAGTGTTTTGCATTATGTATTTTTCTAGTTCTTTTTTCGTATCCTTCACACAGTCTTCTATACAGATCGGCCCTCTCCCGCCGTCTTTCCTTTTCACGTAGAGTCTGTCAGTATCGTCCTTTGGGTGTAGTGCGTTATGCATTGTCATGTTTTCTGGTTTTATGGTCGAGTTGTCTCAGTTCTCTTTTGTTCACCCTATAAACGGTCCAGAGTATCTTACTAGTGATACTGCCCATATATTTATACCTTTTATTAGGTTTCTGCTATATAATTTCGTTTCCAGGAGTTTTCTTGTTCTCCTGGGGTATTCCTTTCCAATTTTCTCTTTCATTTCTGTTGCTCTGATGGTGCCCGTTTTCAGAATTCCCAAGTATTTATAGTTGTATTGTTCTCCTAGTGCCCTCATTTCTGTTTGGTTGGGTAGTTTCATGCCTTCTCTCGTTTCCAGTATTCCCTTTCTTACAAGTTGTGCGCACTTTTCCATTCCAAATTCCATTTGGATATCTTGGCTGAAAATCCTGGTAGTGTTAATTAGTGTCTCTAGCTCCTTTTAGGTCCTAGCAAAAAGTTTCATATCGTCCATGTACATCAGGTGGTTCATTTTTTCCTCTGTATTGGAGAACTTGTATCCAGCTTGGCACTTTCTCAGAATACTCTTCAAGGGCATCATGGCTATGATGAACAGTAGTGGCGATGGTGAGTCTCCTTGTATGTTAATTTCTGTTGCGTTGTCCATCGGCTGTCAATTCCAGTCTCCATGTTTTCATTGCATTTTCTATTACATTGGTGATCCAGCTTGATATTTTATTATTATTATTATTATTATTATTATTATTATTATTATTATTATTATTATTATTATTATTATTATTGTTATTATTATTATTATTGTTGCTGTTGTTATAATAATATGTATACTATAAATAAAAATAATAGTAATTAATTATAATAGTGATAATAATAAAAATAATAGAAATTTATAATAATATTGATAACAATGATAAAATTATATTAAAGATAATAAAATTAATAATAATAATAATAATAATAATAATAATAATAATAATAATAATAATAATAATCTATATATCTATAAAAATGAAGGTGGATGTCTGTCTGTCTGTCTGTGTACATTTCCCTACACAATATCTCTGTCAATTTTCAGTCTACAGACTCCAAATTTGATATACAGGGTACTGAGATTTGCAAAAACCTTTTTAATTGGTTTTAGGCCAGAAATCTGGCAGATAAGGGGTCAAAGTTCAACGATTTGTCCTTTGAGAACTCTACCAAACTCCGCCAATTTTGGATATAAACAATTGAAATTTTAGATATAGGTCTCTTGGACATGGATCCAACTTAATAACTCTTATCTAAAACATAAAGTACCATCGTGTGAGATTTCATGAAAATCGTTCCAGTTGATTTCGAGTCCATGGGGAACGAACTCACACACACAGACACACAGAAACACAAAGTTCTTTTTAGATTATATATATATATACATAACGATGGGCACTCCCCGCAGAATAATAACTTCAAGGCAGTCAGCTACCGTTTATACAATATATATATAATTACAATTTCGGAAATAAATATATCAACAGCTATAAATTTGCATACGTTTTAAAATGATTTATTGGCAGGCACGGATATTAATTGATATCAAATATTTAAAAATGAAATTTCAAATGACAGCTTGTGATTCAACGATATAGAGTGAAGAATAGCCAAGGAAATTTATTGTCTAAATTATTATTGACCATTTAATATAATTCTTTTTATTGTATTATTCACATTTTGTACTTACTAATAGCTTTTATTCTAAAATTTAATTTAAATAATATAACACACCTTTGAAAATTATATATCACTAAGCTCTATATATGGTATAGTAAATATTGAGCTTTAAACACCAAAATTTTGAGCTTATTAGTATAGGTGATTAAAAAATATTTCTTCTTGTGTTATTTCAATCTTAACTATATAAAATTTATGTTAGAATTGTGACTGATATATATATATATATATATATATATATATATATATATATATATATATATATATATATATATAAAGCTGAATGTGTGTGTCTGGTTACGAAAAGGCTCCTATATGGTTGATTATTTTAAAAAACTGATTACATATAATGATAGAAGCTTATCGAGACACAGGAATGGGTATGTTTGATCTGGCAGAATAGTGGTTCATTAAAACTGTGGGGTCTGCGTTCGCGCCTGGTCCACAAAGTACGGAAATAAAAAATTAAAAAATTAAAAAAGAACATTTACAAGTGTTTTTGATATAGATGTACATAAGAATACTTTTGATAAGTATGTTTTAACTTAAATAGGGATGGTATAATAAAATTGTGGGGTCTGCGTTCGCGCCTTGTCTCCATAGAATGGAAATAGGCACAAACTTTAATAAAGACTTTTCATATCTATCTGCGTAAGTACACTTTGATAATTATGTTTCAGCTTGAAGAAATATGGTATAATAAAATTATGGGGCGTTCGTTCGTACCTGACCTCCATAGAATGGAAATATGTCACAAAGTTTAACAAGGTTTTTTAATATAGATCCACAGAATATTGTGATAAGTGTTTCAGTGTGGAGAAGTATGGTATAATAAATTATGGGGTTTATCTATTTTATTTTTACTTTCATCATATTTTGCTTTGGTTTTTGATAACCCCAAATTCGAAGCTATCTCTTTACAACCCGTCCTTTTCATAACCTATGATACTTTAATAAATCCGAATCCATTTTTCGTAGACTGTTTTTGAACCCAGTTGACGACGGGTACTTTTGCTAGTATATATGTATTAACAGCTATAAATTTGCATACGTTTGAAAATATAATAATAATAATCTATATATCTAGTGAAGGTGGCTGTCTGTGTACAAGTTGTTGTGCTTTCGATTCTGACCGATGGTACCTGAGTCATATATTTTATTTTTACTTTTGAAATCACGACTAATTTATATCGGATACAATATAATAATCAATAGAGAATTGTTGCTATAATAATAAATACGAAACCTGCATCAAAGGAAATATGATATTTATATATGTGTGTGTGTGTGTGTGTGTGTGTGTGTGTGTGTGTGTGTGTGTGTGTGTGTGTGTGTGTGTGTGTGTGTGTTTACTATTTTGCCCGAATAGTTGTGCCTGCATTTCAACTGTAAGGGAGTGTACAAAATGTTCCAGGTTTTGGTTTTTTTTTTCATTACATCTCAAGACCTCGAGGTCGTTGGGTGTTTTCACCTCAGTCCTCGCTTTTCGTTCTGTCGTTATTTCCGAATCAATTCACTATTGCAATCTTAACTTGATCGATAAACCGAATTGCTTTTCACAAGCAGGTGTCAAATTGAATGGATTTCGAAGCCAGGTCAGTAGGGAGCGGGGAATGGAAAATGTACTTAAGACAACTCGATATTTTTAGGTGGACAGTTAATGGGATTAAAGTTACAGAAACTAAAGATCACTGTTCCGCTGTTTGGAGCGGAATTGGAGGACGGATGTTATTACTCATGTCGACAATTTGGCTCACAGCTTACACCGAACTGATTCATCCAGATTGAACTCTAGCATGAACTTACAGTAGACTTTCAGCTGACATCAGATTCTCATGACCCAATGTCTGGCCTGCGCAAATTAAAACAACATTATTGTTTTAAATCCGTGCTTTTGTTTCAGGGCGGAGATTATTTAACCATTTTTCTTTTTTCCAAGGGAGAATTACGTTTTATTAGTACTAAATCATGCTAACGTTGGTTTCTTGTCAATAGCATAAGTATGTTTATTAATAGATAGATAGATAGATAGATAGATAGATAAAGAGAATAAAAGAATATTGATATTACAAAGAATAAAAGAATATTGTATAATATTGAACAGTATTGTGCAAGACTACGTGCGCACAAAATACACATAGTTTCTAAGTTCGAGAGATACAGCCACACTGATGAATCATATACAAGACTAAATACGTCTTTGTGAATAATTCATCATAATAATATATATTATACATTGAGTCTCTCACCCTTAAATGGGTCACTAGCGTTTATCTCTTGACAAAATATAGACATTATTACCGGAGAGATCAGTGGTTATAGCTAGAAAATGAAGAACAAAAAAACAAAAACAATGCTAAAACTCATTGAAGTAGAATCTAGTTCACCGAAATATTTGATTCACAATGTTAAAAAAGAATACATCTTTTAGCATCGCATTTAGTATTAAAAGTTATTTGTCACATTTTCAATTCTACTGAGCTTTTCAAGGTAGAAATATTGTGGATTATTACTTTCACACATGTTTCCAGCATTGTCTCTACACAAAATGAAGAGAGAATTGCCCTCTCCACTTTAAACCAGGAGAGATCACCTATCATCGGCATTCGTCGTTATATCTTGACAACGAAGACAAAAAACAATATCATTGTTTGCATCTCACTGAATTTAATACGTATTATTTTCATTTATTGTGAAAATTGTTTAGCATCGAATTCGGTTTTAAAAATGATTATTTATTTATATATATATATATATATATATATATATATATATATATTAGTGATGGGACGATTTCAATATTTTTTCTCGATTCTGATACAATTGCCGATTCCATACTAAATGTGTTTTTACAGTAATCGGAACAAATAGCAACTGTATAGTAAAAATATTTAGAGATTTATAAAGAATCGGAATCAGAATCGGTAATTGTATCGGAATCGGGAATTTAGTACGGAATTGGCAATTGTATCAGGACCGAGAAAAAAATATTGAAATCGTCCCATCACTAATATATATATATATATATATATATATATATATATATATATATATATATATATATATATATATATATATGCATAACCATTCTTTATAGATACAGACACTAGTGCCTCATGCTTTCACAATCACCAGTGAAGGAAGTGATAATTCCTACTAGCCGGGGGATTTGAACATTGCCACAACACTACCTATGACTCCATTAGCTAAGCTTTTACCTCTAGACAACTAAAATATTGCCATGGGAATAATGGAATTAACTACTTATCAATCCCAAATTCTGAACTGCTCAGTAGACAGTTTAGAGTGTTTGAACGAGCGAATTAGAAAGCGGCATCAGACTGCTTTTTAGACTATCTTTCATGAATCGAGCATCAATTTTTGAGTGACATAAGAGATTAAAGGAAGGCAGAGCGTCTGTGAGGTATGATCAGAAGTGTGGGAGGTGTAAGAAAGGCAAAACAACAGAGTTGATCGGCCAAATAAAGAATTTCATGGACAAGGACCTATATCTATAGAGACAATAAGTGCACAGTCTGATGTCAATGCCGAAACTATATACGAAATTATTCGCGAGGAACACAGAGGATTTGTGCAAATGCACCAGTCTCCAACTCCATCCTTGTCACAGGCTATTTGATCCGGATGGAGAATCAAAAAAGTTACTCAACCTTCCTATTGTTAAAATTTGCTCCCTGTGACTTTTGGTTATTCCCCAAGCTCAAGGAAAACCTTAGAGGCTGTGGTTATGAGACAACTAAGGAGATAAAAGATGCTGTGACGGGGATAATTATCACACTTACAAAAGAGGACTTTCATGGGGCTTTCCAGAAGTTGGTTAAACGGTACAAAAGTACATTGCAGCCGGAAGAGATTACGTCGAAGGGGACTAGACTTACATGTGCGTACTATCAATAGAAGTGTTCATACAAAGAAAGTATGGAAACGTATTCAAGGCAGCTTTTATATATATATATATTTTTTTTTTTTTTTTTTAATTCAATTTTCACCCCAAACAAGGCACAGTGCCACTTTGAAGCAGGGGGCTACTATTAGGGAATTAATTAGCGGGGTCAGTATGAAGGGAGAAGAGTAGAAAGATGTTTGTTAACATTACACTTGAACTTCTACATATCATTGCAGTTGGGAAAGCAGAATCCCGGAAGGGAGTTCCAAAGACCCGCAGTTCTGGGGAAGAAACTATTGGAGTAAAAGGCTTTCTTGCACCTAGGGATCTCCACTGTAAAGGGATGAGACTTAGTAACTTGTCGGGTTTGTCGGGGGTAGTTACGTCGGGGAGGTACAAGTGTTTGCAGTTCGTCAGAGCATTCACCATTAAAGTATTTGTAGAACAGGCAGAGGGATGCAACATCTCGTCGATGGGACAGAGGTTGAAGCCCAGATGACAGTTCAGGACCTATCAGGTTTGCGACTCTTTTTTGAACCCTGTCCAGGAGCGAGAGACAAGCAGCAGATGCACCAGCCCAGATGTGACAACAGTACTCCATACATGGGCGAATGGTTGCCTTATAGAGGTATAGGATACTGGCAGGCGTAAGTAGTTTTCTAGCACGGTAGAGGGAGCCAACCTTCCTTGCAGCAGCCTTGGCAATGCTCTCAATGTATCTATTCCAGTTCATATTCCCTGTAAACGTTAGGCCGAGGAGTTTAAAAGAAGTACTTTCAGGCAATGTGTTCTTGGCCATTGCTATTGGTGGTAGAGAAGGTTTCTTGTAGTTATTGAAGGAAACAAGCTTAGTCTTAGCAGCATTGAATGAGACCAACCATTTTTGTCCCCATTCCACTACGGATTGGAGGTCATCCTCTAGTGTTTCTGCCATTTTCTTGGATATGTGTTCATTTGTTTTCCCCTCATATCTGTTATAGAGAGTGGTGTCATCGGCAAATATACCCATCTCCGAAACAATATTATCAGGGAGGTCGTTTATGAATATCAGGAACAATAGAGGTCCAAGGATAGACCCCTGAGGCACTCCCGCATTTATGTCATATTGTTTGGATGTACGTCCGTCGAGGACAACTTTGATTTTTCTATTACTTAAGAAGGATTTAATTACGTTATGAATTCTTCCAGTGATTCCATATGATCTAATTTTCCTTAGAAGACCATCGTGCCATACCCTGTCAAAAGCCTTAGATATAGCAAGGGCCACCGCTCTACCCTCCCCTGTTTTATCCAATGAACGGTATATACGTTCAGAAACTACAGTTAAGATATCTGCTGTTGAACGGGCTTGCCTGAATCCATATTGTTTGTCAGTCAAGAGTTTAGCAGCTGTTAGGTGCTGGACTAGGGCTTTATTAACTAAGGACTCAAATATTTTGGATAAAAGCGGGAGGAGGCTAATGGGGCGATAATTTAGTGGGTCAGTTCTTTCACCAGAATTCTTGAAGACTGGTACCACAGAGGCGGTTTTCCAGCAGTCGGGAAAACAAGATTCGTTAATATATATATATATATATATATATATATATATATATATATATATATATATATATATGTATGTATATTATATATATAAATATATATATTATATATATATATAAATATATATATACATATATATATATGTATATATATATGGGGGGTTGTGTGTGTGTTTGTGTGGGTGGGTGTCGGCTTACGCTCAAGCATAGTTTCTCTTTTATAGAGGTCTTCCCTTTTCTGTAACATAGGAAAATCTGTAAGCTGCCTCGCTCATTTCCGTGCAGTTAGATTCCCGTAAGTTAAATCTGGACCCTACTGCGATATCTTCATTCGCTTTGCCATAGATTTGTAGCGTTGTTACCATATTTGGCCTTTCTCCCCTTTATTGGTGGGCACCAAACGTTCGAATGCATTTCTCTGGATGTCCTCGAATCATGTGCATTGATTATCGCTAAAACTGATTCCTCCTAATTTGTTCTAAATCCGTTTCATTCGCATTTGGGTAGGTAGATGGCATAAATATAGTAAGACATGTATATATGAAGCGCTGATCATCGATGGGGTTACTTGTCTGTCTCACATCTGCCAACGCTCTAGAGCGTGGGCGTTCAGAAGAGGGTCTAACGAATATACAAAAAAATGGGAGGGAAATTGTCTAGTCTTTCTGCATATAATACTATAATACTATAATTTCACGTTACATATTTATAATACTATAATTTCACGTTACATATTTATAATACATAATTTCACGTTACATATTTAAGTGCATTTGACGACCGGGCAGCGCTGGGTGGCTTATTAGTTCTTAAGAAACAGTTAAGATTTATATTCTCTTTTGTGATTTGTCATTGCTTCATCAATTTTATTATTATCGTATTTCTCCACCCGAGACGCCTGTACACTTGAAAAGCAATTTAAATCTAAACATATATTGACGAAATTGAAAATAATTAGGTATTCACACAAGTAACGTAATTCGTTGTATTTAAAAAGGATTCGTAATATTTTAGATTATTCGATATACTGTTCTCATCTTTAATTTTATTCGCACAGCGTTTAGGTCTTACTCCATGTCTCTCTTCTTGAACTCAGGAATCTTCCTGTTAATTGCGACGTCTGTTAAGACGTCTATTCGGTTATGACTAACGAGATGTTGATTAAATGAAGTTCCGGTTAAAATTACCTGCAGATTCCCGAGTTCGACAGAAAGATTCCCGAGTTCGAGAAGATACACCTAGAAAATATCTAATGGTACATCGACCCAAACGTTGTTCGAATAACACTGAAGATGAGAACAGTGGTTTTACTGATCTAAATAAGAAAGAAAAACTATCAATCCTGATTTCAAAAATTCAAAAGCATTATTAGGGAAAATGTCATAAAAATATCCGCCGAAGATTCAAAGATCGCCCAATTACAGGAATGTAACAAACTTATCGAATCTAATGAACCGCCCCCTTAAGTAAGGCACTTTATCAGATCTCCATTACTGGCGATTACTACAATATTATCCCATTGATTACTGTAAACGCAATAACCCTTATCCCCGAATGGCTTCTGGGCCTTGATAAATGGTTACTTCCTTGTGAAAAAAAATAATAATGTTAATATGCTTTTTGTTGAGCCATTCTCTTTAATAATCTAATCCAAGTTTCACCATTACTGTTTATGTTGCTTTACTGTAACGTTGAAACGGTATTAAAGTAACGGAGAAAATGAAGAAATTCGTTTCTCAGTTTTAAACAAAAACCTTTATATTTGATATTTCCAACAACGCATTTTTCTAAATATTTATAAAATCGATGTTTCCTTCTCTGGCCGCGTGTGACGTCTCGGCTGAATTCTGACGTCACCAACGCAGTCTTGAACAAGTGCTTCTCTCGTCGCGTCTCGAACACCACTCCCGTGAACACGTCGCGAACACGTCCTGCTGTAACGCTACTTTGTGCATCAGGCTTTGTCATTTGCATATTTTATGCGGTTTCTGCTTCCAGCGTTAATGGCTCTGTTTCCTTGCCATTTACCATCTACCTAATACTTAACCTTATCCCGGAGTGGCCTGGGAGCTTGGATAAGTGATGACTCCGCCCAAGTAAAAATAAAAACGCGCAAAGAGAGTTTGAATGTCCCTTAGACGCTATTCCCGATTGACAATCTAACCTGAAAGTGAACCTTGACAAAATATTAAAAATAAAATACTATTCAAATCCCAAATAATATCCCTTTAACATGGCTGATATGAGGAATGGTTCCTTTTCATCTATTGATGAAACAAAATATAGCAACATCAGGCTGCATGCTTCAATAGATTCCATGAAATGTATTCCTTTAATCCGGCTAAACCGATAGACCTCGAAAGTATCATTTGAGAGGATATTCATATGAATATAAAATTCTCCTTAATATGTAATCAAAAAATTCAGTCTAAACTACCGACATAAATACCCTCGACAAACCCAACAAGCAGCAAAATCCCACCCCTACACGTAAGAAAGCTTTTTACTCTAATAGCTTCTTCCCCAGAACCGCTAGACTTTGGAACTGCCTTCCGGGTTCCTGCTTTCCCAACTGTACTCACACGCAGAAGTTTAAGTGTAATGTGAACAGACATCTCGCTGCTCAACTCCCTACATAATACCCCTGCAACTTATGTTCCCGATAATAGCCCCCATACATCATAGTTGCACTGTGTCCTGTTTGGAGTGAAAGCGGACTAAAAAGAAATATTACAGACTGGATTTATCCAATCTGTTGTTCGAATGATACCCATGATGTACATTTTCAGTTGGTCAAGCAACTGTTTTCCGAAAGTAAACTATCTTTTAAGATTTTCTCATTGTAGATTTAGTCGTTGACATCTTTGGTTTTTATCATGTTTACTTTTCATCTCGTTTGTTTTATTTCTCGCTAATATTGTAACTATTTACTATGCCTCCCCACGGGACAGAGTTAGACACCAGGGTCGTTTTTTAACGTGGAGAAAAGGTACAAAAATAAAAATTGTCTCAGTCGTGAAGGATTTCTCCTCCAACGAAAGAGAACAAGAAATAGAAGTGCAGCATCTGAAGAACAGATGGTATTTATTTGCTCCCCCACCGAGCAAATTAGGCACAAGGCCAATTTTTAATGTGAGGAGTGAAGGGAGGGGTAAGGGAAAAAGGGGACCAGCTCCCGAGAGGTGGGAAATGGGAGCTGGTTAAAGGTCAGGCATGTGGGGTTGCCCCCACATCTGGTCTTTGCTAGTCATAGCTAGTAGCATCTGAAGAACAGATACTACACTTTGATCTTGTCCCGAAGGCCAAGTTGTCTCGCTAATATTGTAACACGATCACATGTATTTCCTTTTTTTTACAGACGTTACATATGATCTTTTTCCTTCGCGCTAAACTGCCATGTTAGGCAACAATTACAATAATTCAGAAATCTAATCTAATTCCAAAATGTTATCTATGTAATAATAAAAGTGAGAATGTGTGTGAAGAGACTTCTCAACCTATGTATTCAACGAATGTTCGATCTGTAGACTTCAAATTTGGTATATAAGATATCATGACATGTGGGAATTTTTAATTGGTTTTCATCTAGGAAAAAAAGAGCTGCTCAGGAGTCAAAATTGAAAATAGGTACTTGGAGGCCATTGGAGATTTATGTGTTTGTCAACAGTTTCCCATTATGTTTAAAATAAGTAGGTTTGAAAACAGATTTTAAAGATCATCTCAAACTAGCCTAATGGTTATCGTACTTGACTCATTGACTTTACGTTTTGGTTTCAATCTCAGTTTGAGTATTTTTTTTTTTTTACATTACAAGAAATTAACTGTTTAGAAAAAAAACATGATACTCGCATGTACATTTCTCAGTTTCTTTCCGTTTTTTTTTTGTTTTTTTTTACTTCATTTTTCTTTTTATTAAATGGATTTAACGTTACGGTTAATATCGGGCAACATCAGGTACATCTCCTGGTCGTTTATACTTACGTTTATTGCATTCAAACGGTTCTCTTGTTAGTTATCAAATTTGTCTAAAGAATTCGATATTAATGACTAGGGATATGACAACAGCATATTCTTTTCATAGTTTTGAATTTTCGAGTGGGTATCCGTTGATATCTTATATGCTTTTACATGGAGTGATGTGGTTGTCGGTTGATTAACTGTGTCTAATTGTGTCGGATATATACTCGAGAGTCAAAACAATGAAAAGAATATGCTGTTGTCACAGTCCTACTAATCACATATCGTTTATTTTGAGTCAATAAAGTAGCAGAGAGAAGTTTTTACACAATGTTTTTAAACAATGAAATGGCTTCTATTGTGTTGAGAACTGGCTTAAATAGTTTTCCCGTTTAACTTATCTGTTCATGTAGGTTTACATTGATTTTACGTTGGTTTGCTTCGAGCTTATTGACCCAATCACATATATTGGTCCCTGATTTATCAGAGAGGGACCTATGTCTTCAGTGGCATCCGTGCTTCCGTTCGTCTAAGCTTCCGTGCGTCCGTTAGTCCGGACGATTGCCAGATTACCGTCTATTAGTTTTTTCCTGAAATTTTGCCAAAAACTGTATTTCATTAAATAAATGGGCACATTAAAAACAAAAAATTCCGAAAATTCCCGTTGCGTCCCCAGGTGCTCAGAAGAGGTCAAAAATGCTCCAAAATAGTAAAAAATGGCACGTTTTGCTCCATAACTTTTGATTCATCCATTAGATTTTTCTGAAACTTGGCCAAAATGTAGAGCCCATTGTTCTCAATATAAATCCAATATGGGTGACCCTGGCAATATTCTGGCTCGCATCCCCGGGGACTTCCAGTACTAAAAAAGCATATTCTTTTCATAGTTTTGACTCTCGAGTGTGTATCCGTTGATATCTTATATGCTTTTATATGGAGTGATGTGGCTGTCGGTTGATTAACTGTGTCTAACTGTGTCAGATATATACTCGAGAGTCCAAACAATGAAAACTTCTTTTTTTTTCAAAAGATTTTTTGTATTCCTACACGTGAACACATAGAAAATAAATACAAAAACGATTTTTCGTACAGATGTTTTATATATATATATATATATATATATATATATATATATATATATATATATATATATATATATAACATGATCCTTATCTTGAGTTGAGTATATTGGGAAGTGATATACAAACTGCCATTCGCGTATTAAGCGACAGTCTTTGTGTAAACAAATCGAACGGATGCATTTGGACGATGTCAAACCATCTTTAATTTATTACCCACATAGCAGCTGCTATATCGCAATGGTGAGAAGCCTTGACTTGTTTGGGCGGTCGGTTTTCGACCCTGGCTTGAGGCAGTTGCCTGTCTAGCCACACTGATGAGCTGTGAAAGAGCGATACATTACTGTATGTGAATGACTATATATATATGTGTGTGTGTGTGTGTGTGTGTGTGTGTGTGTGTGTGTGTGTGTGTGTGTGATGTTTAAATACAAAAATTTTATTAATTGACGAAGAATGCCTGGGTTCCTTGATAAAAAGACCAGTTTTGATTGTTATATCTTTAAGCATTCTTTCTGTACGTTTTATATATGGAAGCTAAGGAATTATCCGGAATTTTGTGGCTCGATAAAGAATTACACAACCAAGAAATTTCAACAAAATGTTCACAGAATTGGAACAATGACCGTATTACATTCATTTCTTTCTGTTATCTTTGGGTTGGAACCGCATCTGAACAGTTTTGCGTAAATCCGTCTTGTTATCTCTAAGATAACAGACTGCGAGCATCCAACATTAACACCCATTTCCTTTCGAGACTTGCCAGCTTCCGACAATGCATCTTTCCCTTCGATACATTCGTAATCACATTACAAGTGTGATGGAGATTTTCGAAAACTATTCTCATAACTTTAATACTGTAGAGCAGTAAATAATTTGAAATTTCAGGTAGGAAATTCCATCAGAAACTATTCAATTCCTAATAATTACGGGCAAGAAAAATGACGATTATTAACATCAAAGAAATATCATCTCATCGGTTTAATATAAATATATCATATATATATATATATATATATATGTATATATTTATACAAACGGTGATGGCTACATATGTGCATACATGTTTCTGATAAGGTTTCAAGGCAAATTCCCTCGAACTTTCCCTCAAAATTAGGTTTCGAGGGAAATTTTTTTCCTGAAGACGCAGTCTCCCCAATAAACGAACGATTACAGAAACATGTATGCACATATGTAGCCATCAATGTTTGTATAAATAAATTTCCTATAACTGCACTGTTAACTCATTGAGCAGTTTTTGGTAAACACATGTTGTTTCAGTGGATGTATTTCGAGGAAACTAAGCTGCACTTCCATTATATATATATATATATATATATATATATATATATATATATATATATATATATATATACATGTTGTTTCAGTGGATGTATTTCGAGGAAACTAAGCTGCACTGCCATTATATATATATATATATATATATATATATATATATATATATATATATATATATATATACCATGATTCTTTAAAGGGTACAAAATTGATATAATGCAATCGTGAAGATAAGACGAAAATTCATGATTAGAACGTTAAAATAAAGTCAACGTTTAAAATAAAGTTAACGGGGTGAAGAGAATAAAAGGGGAGGTAAAGGCTGGCCGGTTCGCCCTGCTTTATCAAAGCTGTATCGAGGAATTTGAGTAAAAAAAAAAAAGGAAAGATGCGAATGAGAATCGAAATTATGTGCAGATGAAAATAACGTCGCGTTACGTTATTATGGGGGAAAAATTAGGGAAAGCAATTGAAATACAACGTTATATTGCTCGAAGATCCTAGAGACTACCCACGATCAAACGTAAGAGGTATTTCTTCTGCTTGCAGAGGGAAGGCCTTCTCAACAAAACGTGAACAGTTTCCAAGATATTTAATTGAACTAATGAATAAGAATGGCTCCAGATTGTAAAAGAATTCGTGCTAAAGTTCGCTGCACAAGACGTGTTTTTTATAAGGTGGTCAGTAATTGAAGACCCGTATGTATTGGCAATTACGTCTGTTGTTTGGTATGTCCCATTTCTGATTTTGGTAGGTATGTGTTGTTGGACTCTTTCATCCAATCTTAATGTTGTTCGACCCACATAGTTGGCACTGCAACTACATTCAAAATTGTAAATTACATTATCATTATGATGGGGGGGTGTAGAACATCTTTTCGAGAGGATTGCATTAACGTTCCCGTAGTGAACACAACACGTACATTTGAAGTAAAATAACAATTTTGCCCTGTTGAACTGATTTGCTTTGCGAATTTCTCACTTACTGCCCCCAGCCAAGGTAAGCGCAGATAAAAAAGCAGCCCTTCCCTGTAGAAAACTGTCTAGTTGAGGGTGAAGAAATTAATAGTTTTAGCCAATTTTTCGGTATTTGTCGTCTGAAGGGTCGAGCTTCAAAACGATACTGATCTTGTGGAAATCTGTCGCCTCTGTCAAAAGTTTTAGGCAGACATGCAAACCTACATAGATACATTTATATATTGGTAGCTCAAATTTTCGACCCAACCGATTAAAACGCTTGCCCTATCTCTGAATACCCTTTATGTAAAATTTCAAATGTTTAGACCAGAAATTGTCTGAGTAATTTGGTAGAGACCAAGCGGTCAAAGTTTTTCTTTAACTTTGACCCCTATTATGACCCCTTAAAATTTATTGTTTTGGACTCAAATCAAGTTATTAAGTTAGATCCATGTCCAAGGAACCTATATCTAAACTTTCAGGTGTTTAGAATCAAAATTGTCGGAGGAGATTTTTAGAGTTTTCAAAAATCACATCGTTGCACTTTGACCCCTTAACAGCCAAATTTCTGGCCGAAAACGGATTACCAAGATTTTCTCTAATCTCACTACGCTGTATCTCAAATTTTGAGTTAGTAGACTAAAAATTGACAGAGTTATTGTGTAGGGAAATGTACACAGACAGAAAGATACACACACAGACACTTTCACTTTTATAGATAGATAGATAGATAGATAGATAGATAGATAGATAGATAGATAGATAGATTATTTACTCAGGAAACAGAAAAACACTTTCATAAATTATTCGCTCAGATATGCTAGATCATGGGTCCGGATGCATCTAAAATTACTGTAACCGTAAGTGTCTCTGGCAGCTACATTAGCCACTTTTAATCTAAAGCAAGACAATTAATAAGAAAGAGTTAAATTCCAAATATGTAGGGAGGAATTTGTCTATAGTATCGAATCTTTGAATTTCATCGAATGTTTTCATGTGGATAAATGGTACGACAAATTCAGTTTGACTAGCTAATTTATCTCTCTTCAACTCAGGATCCACTATAAATAATCACAGAAACTCAAAAGGTAATTTTTGATGTTTTTATCTCGTGAAATTTAAGAATATATACTCATTTTATCATGCCACGAAAGGACATAAGGTTTTACCCAGAAATCTATTGGTTTAATACATCAAGCACCAAACTATTATTAACGAATAAACCAATGTTTTATATCTTTTACGCGGAAAAACAAAAGTAGAAACGCAGTTTCATTTTCTCATGGCAGCGTGGAGAAATATTATAAAATATTACCCTTCCAAAAATTCTGTACTTAAAAGTAAATAGGTTATTCAGTGTTTATGAGAATAGTGTTATTGCAACGTTTAGTTTGACGTTAATATATAATTTATTTAAATCAAAAATGTATTAACAAGCAAAAAAGTTTTTCAACGAGTTCTTTTGCAGGTGCATTTTCTAGTATTTAATCTCTCGGGTAGCTATTTTCATTTTTATGTTTCCTCTTGAGGGCGTGGAAGCAAACAGTTATATATACCGAAACAAATAATGAATTCTTACAGGCAAATATTGCAATCCTTATCAGTAAAACACTGCCGTGTTGTAATATGTGCTTAAATGGAAGTTTTAGTCGTTAAGAACTGCCTTAAAGCGTCACCGATCACTCATTTTTCGACCAAATTTCAAACAATTATTACAATTTATAGATCACGTTCTTAGCTATATTGTGAAAAAAAATTCAATTTTCGTTCAGTCAAACAAAAGTTTTGATGAATTTACTGGTATTCAAAAACGTAAGGATGTGAGCGACATTTTTATGACTGGTTTCCATAGCAACCACGTCGCTTCAGCGACTACTGTTGCTACCAATTGACCGCTCTTGCGAGAAAAGAAGTAACAAGTTGAACAAAGAGAATGAAAGAATAAAAGGGAGATAATTGGGGAGGATTTTATTGAAAGCAGACGAGTGCCGTACATTGTTATTACATATTATGTGTATGTTATGTTTATGGGGGTAAAAAGTAAGACTGGAATTAAACAAACAACAAGTGAATTTACTGGAAGCCAGGAAAAATCATTGACTACAAAAGAAAACTGCCAGCATGAAAAATAATATAGTTAAGCTTAAACATGAAAAGTAAAGGAATAGTTGTTAAAACTCAAAAAGAAAATGACAAGATATTCTAGTAAAAAATATAATGAATTTATAACTTGAAATATTGCAGCATTCAGAGTTTTTAAATTCAATTTATAACATTATATTATCAATTCTTAATGTTGCAATATTTACATTTTTTGTTTGAAATTAATCTTTGTTTATGTAATTGATAAATGAATAACATACAGATTATATATATATATATATATATATATATATATATATATATATATGCATGTTTTCGTATATTTAATATAACGCCCAAAATTCTTACTTTTGAAAAAGGCATTCGGAAACGTTAGAATTGTTGTACGAAATTAATATATGTTTATCTAATCGAGATATAGATATCTATTGTATATTTGAGTTAACATCCAAAATTATTATGTCATTTTAAATAAAAGAAAAACAACGTCTAAAATTCTCAGTACTTTGAAAATAAAAGAAATTCGGAAACGTAAGAATTTTTGGTACTTATGCAGTGTACGAATACTGCTGAAAGAATAACATTATTTAGAAAGACATTATTTACATGGGGAGGGGCCTTTGTTTATTATTCTCTTTCGTTCCACCTAACAATTTAATAAGAAAGAAAGGTACCATAAAAGTGTAATTTTACGTTGAAAACCTATCTGAAATGTAACACGGTGCGTCCACTGCAAAAACACCGAATATTGCTTTGACATTTATAATTGTTTATCTAATTGATCAAAGACTATTCATAAAAAAGATATATATGTATGCCTTCGTATATTTGAATTAATGTCTAAGATACTTATTTGTGTAAAAATAAAGAAAAACGCACGCATTCAAAAACATTAACATTTTTGATTTGACAGCAATATTAGGTTTGTCTTCGTATTTACAAATTAAAATAAACGCGAGTAAAATTTACGTAGTATTTCATTTTTTTTAATACAAAGACATAGAAAAAATGGGTAGTCTTGCAGAATTTCAGACGGATTCCCGGGAATCGAATCACTGCGAATCTGACGCATGCGCATAAAACGAAAATGTGGTCATATGAGAATAAACATTCACATGTAAATGTGCCGATGTCTGTGCATGAATACATGCATATAAAGAAAGATATTACTCGCTATAAACCATCAGTGGTACATGAATATTATTTCCTGTGAATTTCAATGTTACGTGACTAGTAGTTTAAGCGTTTACCTGTTAGATATCTACACACATATAATCTCCTGTTATATATATATATATATATATATATATATATATATATATATATATATATATATGTGGGGGGGGGTGTAATGAATAAATGATAAAAGTACAAATTTCATGATTTTTGACGATCTTACAATCTATTTCTTTAATTCAGTTAGCACTTACAATTCTTGACAGGATCTGTTTCGTAGCACAAAATAATTCACTTAATTAGTATATCAATCAGTGAATCGTTTTTGACCTTAACTCAGCGGAAGAAATAGTAACAATCAAGCGACCAAAAGTAAAGAAAATGCGTTGGCACATGACTTAAAAATCCGAAAATTTGAAGAGAAGCTGCTAATATCGTATAGTTTGCTTACATTACGCCATTTTAATCATATCTAGTTAACTATTATATTAATACAGCTATTCTACATGGTGTGTACTTGCATAATATTTGCGTAACAAATCTGTAATAAACACAACCCTCTTTCCATATATATTTATGTATACGTGTATATTTTTGCTTTAAAATAATTGCCTACCAAACTCATCCTAGAAATTTCGTGTCTATAGACATGAAACTTCATATATAAGGTATTTGAACCCATGTGAAACTTTATATCTGGGTTTTAGCCCGGGAAAATCTGTACAAAAGTGTGAAAATAAAGAAAAATGAAACTTGCCAGGTGAATGTCCAACCCCGGTATTACGAATATGCACGCATAACATACTAGCTATTGATTTATGTTTTAATTTTTAGCCTTGCGGAAAACATGTCTTCACAGCTCAGTCGTTAACGGATAAGGGAAAAAATAAATTGCCTGCTAAACGTTGTGGTTGGTTCTCGGTGGCGGCGCATGAGTCATTGTTTTTTCTGTTGTTGTTGTTGTTGTTGTTGTTGTTGTTGTTTGTTTGTTTTTTTTTTACTTTTTTAATCATTTCACCAAATATATATTTGGTGAAATATAATAAAATAATAAATACAAAATTTGTATTAATCAAAATATATGCAAGCGCATTTTACGAGCGGGAAATGCCGGCAGCTCTGCTAGTATATATATATATATATATATATATATATATATATATATATATATATATATATATATGTACTTTAAAGAACCCTCAAATCTATTAAACTGTAGACGAGAAATAGCAAACAACTGTGTTCACAAAATAAAACTTACTCTAGGATAGCGATGCAAAATAGCTTTAAAACTAACAAAAACAATAGAAAACAAACAAATAAATTACTTAAATAAACATGAATATACATAAACGATCACACATATATGTATATATATATGTAGGTATGTGTGCATGTATGTGTGTACACATATGTATATTTATATATATATAAAAAAAGAGGAAAATCGTCTGCCTTAAACCACTAACCTAGTTCTAAAACAGATCCGTTGTTCGATAAAATGCATGCACATTGGTCGATAGGAAGGGGCGCGGTGGATACTAGAAAGCTGATTGGATAACTAAAATTATCAACATATATAAAAACGAGAAACAACCACAGAATTCGCGAATAAGCCTGACGAATCCTATAGTGGATGAAACGCAGAATATTCAGTGTAGCTTAATCGCCATATATATTTTATAAATTACTAACTAGCTCTACCTACGTATTGAGCACTTTTGAAGTAAATACTTAAAGTATATGCATAAATATATACTTTAGTATATTAATTTTATGTGAGTAAATGAAGTAGTTATATATATATATATATATATATATATATATATATATATAGTTAGTAATTTATAAAATATATATGGCGATTAAGCTACACTGTATATATATATATATATATATATATATATTATATATATATATATATATATATATATATATGGTTGGAGATTGATATTAAAGAATACACCTGTTCCTTAACCTTGTTATTTTGTTTCAATGTATCTGTTTATAAGTCAATTAGTTCCACTTCAGCAAGAAAACTTATTAATCCGTTTCTTTATTTGACAGCTAAAAATCGATTCATAAATTATATCTATTTCTACTGGGTTAATCGTTGCCATTAACCCAAGCACCCTATTTGCTTCGGCTTGTAATGTGGTACTTATATTTTGAAGAAAAAAATCACACACACCTTTTATGTTTTTTTTTTACGAGTAATATATTATGTCTCCTTAAACGCATCTCAGTATAACAAATAAGCTTTTTACAATAATAATTATTAAATTGTTAATCATAATAATAATAATAATAATAATAATAATAATAATAATAATAATAATAATAATAATCTATATATTAATACGATAGCGTGTGTGTTCTTTTGTGTGTCACGCTTTCCGGCAAATTTGATTGGTTGAGATTTAATTCTGGAATAAACATTTGATTTCGGAATATAAATTTACGAATGCTCTGGGTTCTATTTGATAAGCGTGTTCTTATAGCTATATTTGTTTTTAATTCTATAAAATTTAGGGATATATCTTTCAAAAGTTGTTTAATAATTGATTTTAAGTTATTCCGTAATAAAATCGATAACAAATCTCTCTGCCGGCGGAGACAAAAAATCGAGCAATTATTTGTTTTGTTTTTTTCTATTGTTTATTTTTTTACATTTGTTTATTGAGAGAGAGGGAAACATAGAGAGAGAGAGAGAGCCAGAGAGCCAGCGAGCGAGAGAGAGAGAGAGCACGCTGATGTTTTCGTAAAATATTATTACTCCTAGTACAACGTTATAAAACCTCAACTTTCATAAAAATCCTTCACCTTAAAAACCAAAAAAGCGACACATTATTAGCGAAACGAAACCTGTTTTGTACATAAAATATTTGTATAAAAACATTAACTATATATATATATATATATATATATATTAAATGACAGTCCATTTTTTCTAAATAAATTATTTTTATTACAACATTGTTTTAACGAACGCAATATTTGTTATTAATTCTATAAAATTTAGGGTTATATCTTTCAAAAGTTGTTAAGAAATAATTTATTTTAAGTTATTCCGTAATAAAAAACGATAACAAATCTCTCGGCCTGCGGGGACAAAAAATCGAGCAGTTATTTGTTTTGTTTTTTTTCGTCGTTTATTTTTTTTTACATTTGTTTATTGAGGTAGATAGATAGATAGATAGATAGATAGATAGATAGATAGATAGATGTTTTAATTCTTCATAAGTTTTGGTTTCGCTTTCGACTATAGCTGATGGCACTTAAATCATTTATGTTTTTTTTACAAATAATGTTATCAAGGATTCTTCATAAGTTTTGGTTTCGGTTTCGATTATGGCTGAAGGAACTCAAATTTTATATATAAATACACACACATATATATATATATATATATATATATATATATATATATATATATATATATATATATATATTCATAAGTTTTTATTTAGCTTTCGCTTTAAGCTAATACACCCAAGTAATATGGATATATATTTTTTTTGAAATCGCAACTTCATAACATATAAAAATCGATAGATCATTAACTCTATAATAATATATACGAAATCTGCAATAATTAAAATATCATATTTAAGCGTACTTTACGACCGAGCTTTATCCGGCGTTCGTGCTAGTTTAGATAAATACTTTTGTAGTCTTAACCAAAACGCTAAAATAATATCAGAGCATCTCCATGTACACTGAACATCTACAGAATGTCAACATCAATATATTACGTATTGATGAGTCCCCTGTGTAATTTCCACAGGTCCCGCTAATAATAATAATAATAATAATAATAATAATAATAATAATAATAATAATAATAATTAGAATAAATTATTGCATGTGTGTCATAATAAATTGGTATGATACTCAATAAGTGAAAAGGATCACGGAGAATAGAAAGACTGAAGAGAAAAATACAAGCTAGACCAATAATAATAATATTAATAATAATAATAATAATAATAATAATAATAATAAAACAAACCAATCAAGGATTTTTAGAAATATGGATAGAGGTCAAACCAAAACAGTGGCTCCTAACCCTCAAGAAGCTACAAAGTTTTGGTCAGGTGCATGATCAAGAGAGATCTCACACAAATTTTATGGCTGACTGAATCGTTAGATTAAGTGAAAGACTGGAAAGGCATAAACAAAAAGATGCTCACATTTCTGTTGAAGATTTGAGAACGCGAAAGGATCTGGACCTGATGGAATTCATCTGTACTGGTTGCCATCTTTCACAGAAATCAATGAGAGGCTTGCTGTTTCCCTGGGTGATTGTATCAGATTATGCCAGATACCAGAAAGTTTTGTAGTGGAAAGGACTATTTTAATCATGAAAGATCCTACTAAAGAGCCAGATGTTGAAAATTATAGACCGATTGTTGCTTGGACTTGCTTTGAAAGACACTAATAAGAATAATCAGTTATCCGTATATGATAATCATGATAATCAGATACGTATATGATAATCATGAATGGTTCATTACCAGTAGAACAAAAAGGCGGGAGAAAAGAGTGTTTAGAAAAGAAAGGCCAATTATCGATTCATAAATGTATTTTAAAGAACTGCAAAACGAGAAAAAAAAACTTGAATATAGGCTAGATAGATTGCCGAATTCGTGGGTACTCAGGACGTTAAAAACGGTTGGGGTGTCTAAAATATAATTGAATTCATAGGGAAAAGTACGAGCCAACCGTTTTCAGATGTAAAACTATTTGGAGCAATCAACACCAGGCGCAGCATCTTCCAAGGAGATGCTTTTTCGCGACTTCTATTCATAATAAGCAATTATACCATTGACACGTGAACAAAAGGAAACAAAAATGGGATACCAACTGGAGAAGAATAGACCGAGGATCAGCCACATGTTATTTATGGACGATCTGAAATTGTTTGGCAAAATGTGGACTTTGGAATTTCCAAATGTGCAGTAGTAAGTTTTAATCGAGGGAAGAAAGAAGCCATGAAAGGCCTCATTTTGCCAAATAGTAAAAAATTAGATCCTGATGCAGAAAATTACAAATACCTGGGGCCGCTTGAACTTGATAAGATGCTTTGCAATTAAATAAAAGAGAAGCAGAAAGAGGTGTATATTAGAAGACTCAAACTGATACTGAAATCTAGACTAAGTGGTAGAAACTAGTGGTGGGACGATGCCAATGTTTTTACCGATTCCGATACAATTACCGATTCCGATTCCGATTCTTTATAAATGTCTAAATATTGAACTATAGAGTTGTTATTTTCCTCAATTTCAGTAAAAAAAACAAAACACATGTTAAATATACAGATATTTTCCTAAACGAAAAATCACACATGTAGAGGATGATCCTCAGATTTTAGCTTTACTGGTATTTTAAAATCAATAAATATTTATTATTTTATCATTATTACTTATAATGGAAGATTTTTCTTTAAAATAAATCAACTAAAAAAGACAAAAGAATCGATTTGGCATAGGATAATAGGCACCAATTTTTTCGATTTCGATACCGATTCCGATATCCCCAAATTTGTCGATTTTTTTCCGATTCCCGATTCTGATTCCGATTAATCGTCCCAACACTAGTAGGAACCTATTCACAACCATCAATTCATGTGCGGTTGCTGTAATTCGATACAATGCATCGTTTATAGGATTGAGATAGGAAAAAATGAAAAAGCTGGATAAACACGCAGAGAACATGTTAGCCAAGTATGATGCACTACACCCAAATTCTAATATGTTCAGGCTGTATATAACACAGAAGAAAAGAGGAAAAGGGCTGATTGCGACTGGAGAATGTGTCGGAGGAGATCTTAGAAGTGTTCACCACTACTTGGCTAACAGTCATGAAGTGTTATTCGCAGCAGTGTTCGGATAAGTGTATATCTCTTGAAACAGTGGCACACATTGTTAGTGCGTGTTCTATAGTTGGTCAAAAAGAGTACAAATGTTCCCTTGATAAAGTTTGTACAAATCTGCACTCGAGTTTGTGCCAAAAGTTTGGAATCGTAGTGACGGACCAAATGGTACCAACATCACCCAGAAAAAGAGGACATTAAGATTCTCTGGGATTTCCTGATTCCGTGTGACCGAGAAATAACTCACATCAAACCGGATATTGTAGTTGTGTACAAAAAGACCAATGAATACCAAGTTGTTGATGTGGCTTGCTCAAACGACATCAACTTAACAGACAAGAAGAATCAGAAACTGAGGTGAGAAAACTTCCATTATGCCAATAATCATATGTGCGCTTGGCTCAATTCCTGATGATCTTATGAAACAACTGAATGCCTTGAGAAACAACATCACCGTACTCTAGAAGTCAATTCTGCTCGACTCAGCAAACATCCTACGCCACGTGCTTTCTATCTAATTGATTTTTCTTTACTCTCCTTACTAGTTTTCGTGTAAAAGCCCGCTCTTGAGAAAAAAAAACAATGTAAAAGATCACAACACTGTGTAGCTAATGGAATAATAATAATAATAATAATAATAATAATAATAATAATAATAATAATAATGATAATAATAATAGCAATAATAATGATAAAAATAATAATAATAACAATAATAATAATAATGATAATAATAATAACAATAATAATAATAAAAATAATAATAATAAAAATAATAGTAATAACAACAATAATAATAATAACAATAATAATAATAACAATAATAATAATAATAATGATAATAAAAATAATAATAATAATAAAAATAATAATAATGAAAATAATAATAATAATAATAAAAATAATAATAATAATAACGATAATAATAATACAAAACATGAAGAGTGAATATAACTATAATAATGTAGAAGCACTAGCAACAATTCCCAATAACTTTTTAAAAAAGAATGCGAGAGAATAGGGTTAGTGGAAGGGTGAGAAGATACAACGTGATAGCAATAGTGACAAAAGCTGAAATCCTAAGTAAAATCCTAGGATTAAGAAAGCAGCCTACATAAACGCCAAACACCAATTTGAATACTGTGATATATATATATATAAAACAAAAACAGAATACGACCACAGAGAACCGTAAAATAAAAACCGCAAAATGTTAATTTAACTGCGCCCTCTTCTTAAAAAATTGTAGCGTCTACATCGGTTGGCGCCATACACAGTCGCCGCGAAGAGTTCGGAAGCACCGAGGAAGGAGAGCACTAATCAGACCTTCGATAGAAACGTGCGGAGAGCAGTGGGGCCTTGGGGAGCTTTTGCCAGCAAAAACCTCAAGGTATATCTATGCCAATTGCCAGCGACAGATCAAACGTAAGCGGCTATTGCAATAACATTAAGTGACCTGCGATGGTGATCGAAAGAGATGGAGAGCACTGGACATCTAGGGACAGTTTTTGCCACCTAAACACCAGGGAAAACCAACTGTTATTATCAGTTAGTAATCCCATTTATGACCTTTGTGAACACTCCTAGGGAGTACTAAACTAATATGAATTCAAAGGTAGTAAAACTGCAAGAAATCCGATATTCTGACATCTTATTTATCTATATTTAATTCGATGTTCGATCGTAACTGTTTAATACTATATGACTAAGCTTACTGTATATTGCCGTCGATTAGACATAATGTAGAATTTAAACTCTCCTTCCAAGTTAACTGATGGTGGTCTAGTGCTTGAATATCAGGCTGCAGAGTAAAGTGTAACTTTGAAACTGCGTTCGAATCCTTCGACCGCCAGTGATCATCTTTTCCGACACATGACATGTGGAGAAAGGAATATATACTTAAAACACAAATATTGTTATCGCCTCCTTCGACACGGATTTGACCTCTATGGAATTTATAATTAACCGTCAATCTATGCTGCTGAAAGTTATATGATTTAGCTTTCGGTATATATTCACCGAGAAATAATAAATATTGAATATATATATATATATACAAAGAGAGAGGGGGAGAAAGAAGGAGAGAGAAGGGAGGGGGAATAAAAATTTAAGTCTGTAAAAATATATTTTACATGAATCTATTGTTCGACAGGATACTCCAAAAAGTATATTGAAATGTCCTTAATTCGCGGAGTTTCTTCATCAGAGGACAGATATTAGCAAATGAATATCATAGCGAAGCTATTAATTTGCTGGTAATATATATATATATATATATATATATATATATATATATAATTATTTTTTTACTATAATAATTAAATACCTACAGACACTAGTGTTTCATCCTTTCGGGATTCTTCAGTGCAGGGTGTCACGATTACTACCAGTCGAACGATTCGAACCCCGCGACACGAGACATCTCTGGCTCGATTAGCGGAGGCCGTATCCATTCGGCTACCATTAACCGTGTGAAGTAGCGTTGAATTTTAAACATTTTAATTTAAATGTTCATTACGTCAGACAGTGATCAAATCGTTATACGATGATCTACGCATAAGAGCTAAATTGACCGACTTTTAATTCAACTGAAAGTGCTCAACGATAAGAAACGAATTTCAGTGCAGGGTGTCACGATTACTACCAGTCGAACGATTCGAACCCCGATGTATATTCGATATATATATATATATATATATATATATATATATATATATATATATATATATACATATATATATACATGAAATATATATGATATATATATGCATACATATATATATATATATATACATATATATATACATATATATATATATATATATATATATATATATATATATATATATATATATATACATGAAATAAGAATTACAGTTAAGTTTACCAAAGTAATGGAAGATGGCAAAACTGAAGTATATTATAAAATCAGCCCAGCCTTGACAGTCGTTTTAAATTCTTTTTTCCTACGCAAATTTTCTTTTTCTTTTAATAGTATTAATTGCACTCATCACCTTTTCCTTGTACCTATTTGTGAATTATTCCACGGATTTCTGCTTTTTGGATTACTTTGGACCATCTTCCAATTACGCAATATCCTGTGATTTTACTTGTGGAAATGGAGTTGACCAAGATTTGCCGTCAGACTGGGGAATTCCTTAGGCCCTATTACATTGAAATATATTAATAATCAGATCTAACTAACTTTTTTCGATTTTGGATTTTTGGTTTTTACCTTATTGGATATTTTACCCTTCACTAGACTATCCATTCACGTGAAAGCATCTTTTTCTTCACCCCATTCGCTCTGCTTCACTATTTTTATCAAGTAAGATCTATGACTTACTTGTAGTTTCATTAAATACTTTTGCAAGCAAAATCCGATCCCGCATTTTGCTAAATCCTACCTCTGATGAGAAGGAAAGTATTTCTTCGAAGTTCCGCGGATTAAGGACTATCCAATTATTTTGTGCTTCCTTTTTAAAATTAAATATGTTTTTTAACTCTTTTTGAACGTGTCTTTTAACATGTTTTATTAATACTTGTTCTCATATATATATATATATATATATATATATATATATATATATATATATATATATATATATATATATATATAAAGAGAGAGACAGAAATACAGACACAGAGACAGAGACAGAGAGGGAATATTATATCTGTAAAGGATAAAGGTAATTTATTTAGTTTATTGTAAAGGCGCGAGCTCATAGCGTAGCAGAACAAAAATAAAAGTTTAAAAAGAAAATTAACCAAAACCTTAGTCCAATTTCATTATGAAATTATTTCAAATAAACCCAGCCTTTTTAAAAGAGACAGTTGACCAAAATTTGCCGTCAGACTAAGGAAAGGTCTTAGGCCCTATTACAGTGAAATATATTAATAATGAGATCGTACTAAGTTTTTAGTTTTGGTTTTACTTTTTGTTTTATTTATATAATAGCAAGGGGGGCGGACTTTACACGTCGTAAAATAGACTTTAAAATATTTTGATTTCGCATTTTAATTTTATAAGAGAACCAATTTTTTATTTTCAAAAAGTTTTTAAAACAACGACTTCAGTGTCATCAGCTAGAATCGAAACCAAAACTTTTAGCACACCAGCCACGTCTCCTATCGATGGAGCTATCGAGAGAAGAATAAAAAAATTAATATTCAAGGACTGAAAGCAAACAGAATTGAATTTGCGCATGCGCAAAAGTCATACAAATATGTCGAAAAGTTAAACAGAACAGTTTATATTTCTACATGCCAATATGTCTGTACGCGTTATTAAGCCATCCAAACAAAGATTTTACTAGTTCTGATCCGTCCTTAGGACTATGATTATTATTTCCTGTTAGTTACAGTGTTATGGGACCAGTTGTTATAGAGTTTATCGGTTAAATATTTACACAATGATGGACACACAGATGCTATTATATATATATATATATATATATATATATATATATATATATATATATATATATATATATAAATGTTTAGAGGTACAGAATTTATATACAGTTTTGAAAATAATAAGCGAAAGTTTCTCAAGAGCTCTTTCGGCTATCATCTCATCAGGAGAAAATCGATAGTGTACAAAATAATATTATGTCGAAAATAAAGAGTTCTAATGGGGAACTTATTCAATGTGCCAAAAGTACGGGGACAATAAAATAAATTTATTAACGTTTATTGGCACAACGAGGGGAAAAAAACGGGAGAAAAGATTCAAAGTTCCCCAAAGAGAAACAATGCGTTTGATGTGTCCTTTTGCCGGCACAAAGAAGGTTGTTGCACCGCAATAGAAACAGACTCCAAAATCTTGAAATGGTTTCTGGAGTCCGCTCTATGTAGCACCTCGAACTATTCTATTTTATATCTATCGGCACAGCACGGGTTGTCAACCAAATGCTGGCCAATAGCAGAGTCCAAGGCTGCATAAGGAGGGAGACCACCAGACCCCACCCTCCCTTGTCTGATCTTCGATGGAATATGTTGGTTTATACGAGTCAAAAGATGCAAGGACGTTCGCCTAACATAACTAGCATCGCACTGGCATTTAAATTGATACACAATATTGCTATTTTGGATGTAAGGCAAACCATCCTTGCGAAAAGACGGAAGAGCGGGTATCGTAGTATATACCAAACGCAAGGACACAGAAAGCAGTCGTAAATACTTCTGCGAATATGTTTGGAAAATTTATTACTCTTTTCCCCAATCCACGGTAATTTTAAATAAACCGGGCATTTCAAGGGTCCAAACTCTTTATTTTCGACATAATATTATTTTGTACGCTATCGATTTTCTCCTGATGAGATGAGAGCCGAAAGAGCTCTTGAGAAACTTCCGCTTATTATTTTCAAAACTATATATATATATATATATATTAATCCCCTTGCCATAGTAAACTCGTTATATATATATATATATATATATATATATATATATATATATATATATATATATATATATATATATATACATACATACAAAACGTCCGCGCTTGATGGAGGGGTGGACTAAAACTATATGTTATGGTTTCAAATGATCTGTAATAGCAACAAGAGGAGACTTGGTTCCAAATATTTCTCATATGTTATATTTCCACTCTTTCGGAAATAGGATACGATTATGAATATCCCCAGTATTATATAATCCTTACACACTGTGAAATTTATTTTATGTATGAAAACTAAAGAGGAGAGATATAACATATGAGAAATATTTGGAATCAAGTCTCCCCTTTCTGTTATTTCAGTTTATTTAAAACCATATCATCAAGTTTTAGTTTTTTTTCTCGGTCAAGGCCAGAAGTTTTGGGGAAATATCCGATAATTTGTAATTTATATGCAAAACTAGGAAAACGAATGACTATGATTAAAACATTGGTAAACGTGCAGTATCTTTCCATCGTCAAAAAATACTATTAAATTGCCAGAGGTTTTTGAGGGTGCTGAAAACGAAAACAACGTTTAAAATTCCAGAAAGCGAGTAGTTTCCAAGATATGAAGAAGTTATAGTTTTAAAAAGTAGGGGAACACTTTTCTCTATTAATTTGACGTAAAATTGGCACCCACTTTATAGCCACATTTTTGGATAGAAGTGAGCGCCTTTTATTTTTTAGGAGTAGTGTTTATTTGGTAATTATGGCCTGAGAAACTAACAAAATACCTACTTTAAAAAAACTTATTTTCCATAGGTTTCGGGTATGCTGAAAACGAATTCTGCATTTAAACCCGAAAACTTATGGAAAATAAGTCTTTAAGGTAGGTTTTGTGTTAGTCTATCATGCTATAATAAACAGCATCCCTAAAAAAATGATAGGCGCCCCCCAAAAAGGGGTCATAAAGTGCGTGTTCATTTTACGTTAAATTAATATAGAAAAGTGATCGCCCATTTTTTTTAAAACTATAATTTCTTTATGACTTGGAAACTACTCCTTTCCTGGAATTTCATACGTTATGTTTGTTTTCAGCAGCCTTGAAAACCAGAAGTGATAATTTAAAAGGATTTTTTAAAGGTTACAAAATACTACATCTTTACCGAAACATTTTATAGTAGTAAAAAGTGCCAAACATAAGCTCTCGATGATGGATGATCTCCTTAACGTACGACCTTAAGGGGAAATACCACTACACAATTCAAGTTATTAGATTTCCAACGAGCCTTCATTTGTTAAATTCTGATCAATAGTCGCTGAGATTTGGAATTTATAAAATTGCCAAAAAAAGATGGTATATCTATATATCTATACTCCTATAAATGTGTGTGTGTGTTTTTGTGTGTGTGTGTGTGTGTGTTGATATTTATATTAAAACCCCTTTTTTCTATTTATTTAAAAAGATGCAACTTTGTTATGTATGGATTGTGGAATTGCATTCATATTCAGAAGATCTACTTAATTTTCATAATCTTTTACACATTCATTTTAATTAATTCCTTATTCGTTTTTCGGTTTTCTTATGGAATGATCATCTTTAGTTTACTATTACGTGTAATTATATTAATGCAGATATTCTACATGATTTATATTTGGATAATATATATGCGTAAAAAGTTTATAGTAAACACAGACCTTTTTCTATATATTTGTGTGTACGTTTAACAAAGTTTGCCTAGCAAAGGCCTCTGTCAATTTTTGGTCTTTAGACATGAAACTTAAAATATAAAGTATTGGAACCCATGCTTAACTTTATATTTGGTTTTTAGCCCGGGAAAATAGGTGTAAAAGTGTGAACATTATAAAAATGAAATTTGCCAGGTGAGGAGAGAACGACGGCATTACGAATATGCTTGCGTACCATAGTAGCTATTGGTTCATGTTTTTAAATTTTATCCTTGAAATAAACATGTCGTCATAGCTCAGGCATTAACGTCAAAAGAAAAAAATAAATCGTACATTAAACATTTTGATTTCGATTCTCGGTGTGGCGCACGAGTCATTTTTTTTTCTTTTTAAATCAGTACTATAGATTGGATCCAATATAAGAAAATAAAAAAAGAAAGCTGAATTAATCACAATATAATATTCAAGCGTATTTAACGACCGAGCAATTCCGGGTGGCCTGCTGGTATATGGATATGTCTATACTCATAGCTAAATTGAATATTCACATGCTCATACCTTTGGTTCTATGTGACGAAACTACATGAAAATATGCATGCTTTTTGAAGATTATCATATTATTCTATGCCTAAAATTCTATGGCAATTGGTAAAAACATGACTATATTTTCAAACCAATAAGATATGCCCAGATTTGTCTATATTTGTATAGCTAGTGTCATAGCAAGTCAGCTTTATTTTTGCTGGCTTGGAATGAATTTTGCTTTGTTTATGTTTTTTTTCTATTTTCTTCTTTTTTTTTTGCTTAGTTGTCTACCCTGAGGCCTTACCAGTCAAATATAAATAAAGTAGAAGCGTTCGTATGCGCGCGTGCGCATGCACGCGCGCGCGCGCGTGTGTGTGTGTGTGAGTGTGTGTGTGTGTGTGTGTATGTGTGTGTGTGTTTGTCCTACAGCCTACACCACTAGAACGATCATGACCAAACCTGACATGATGATGCTCTCCGACATAGGGATGGTGCCCACTAATTTTTAAAGTTTAAATTCACAGATTAAGGTTGGGAGGTTGCTGTACGCGAAGCGAGGACCCGAGCGTGCAACCAAGTCCCACGCAAAGCGCGGGTATCTTTTGCGTATATATATATATATATATATATATATATATATATATGTGTGTGTGTGTGTGTGTGTGTGTGTGTGGGTGTGGGTGTGTGTGTGTATATATATATATATATATATGTGTGTGTGTGTGCGTGGGTGTGTACATATATAAAACGAGGTTACTATGGTAGGGATATATATATATATATATATATATATATGTGTGTGATTTAAATCATAATATATGTGTGCGTTTGTGTGTGTGTGTGTGTGTGTGTGTGTGTGTGTGTGTGTGTGTGTTTAAAACCCACTGCCTGAGTAACCTCGATAATTCTTCGCCGATTTTGCAGTCTCAGAATAATTGAGCGGCTTAAATTAAAGTGTAATTTTCGTCTCTGATAATAACACTAAATGTGCGTCTGATCGTGGTTGCAGAGACTTTGTAGTTGACAATCGACGAATGGGAAAAGGACGGCGCGCGCAGAACTTTCTTTTGACAATAAAGCGGGATACAGTGATGGAAAATTATCGACCTAAAATAAAACTGCAGCGATCGATGATCTAAACACGTCGAAAATATATGTCACTTAGAAGTTCCGTGACAGCACATCAAAAAAACTGGGTGAAATTCGATAAATGTTTAAGAATTTAAATATTACGCGAATCTCATATATGTATTGTTAGTGGTACTCCGTTTATTGAGCTTTCTGGTTGTGCAAAGTTAGATATGAGGTCGTTTTTACTGTGGGGAAATGCAATTCCTCAAAATGGTACTACGCGAATTTGGGGATTAATAAATGCCTTCGTCAAAAATGATATCTCACTCACTCACAGAAAATTGAAAAGATAAAGTGCAGTTCTAGAGCCGACACCACACTTGTCTACAAAGAACAGTGACTACATCTAGGGGAAAATATTAGTCGCATTTTAATAAGTTTCCAAACTTTTTTGTTCGAGCATTTAAAACTGTCGTAGAAATTCAGTATGTTATTGCTATACATCTTATAAGATGACTGACCAATTTTTGTGATTTCAGATTCAAATAAACAGCTACAGCAGGAATTGGAATACACGCTACTAAAGTCTGATTGTCATAGTTGATGAATTTCAACATTTCAATCTATCCGTGAGGCTACTATAGAAGAACGATATGCAATAACATTCTGTTTTAAACTTCGAAAAAAATATGACACGCTTCAGACTGCTTTTAGACTATTTTGCATGAATCGAGCATCAGTTTTTGAACGGCATAAAAGAATCAAGGAAGTCAATGAGTCTGTGAGGGATAATAAGAGGAATGGGAGGAGTAAGTCAGTCATCACACAAGAGTTGGTTGGCCAAATAAAGAATTACATGGATAAAAACCGTCGTGTGTTTATAGAGACAATAAATATACAGCTTGATGTAAGTGTGAGAACTGACCATAAAATTATTCGCTAGGAACTGAAGATACGGAAAAATTGTTCAAAGTTTGTCCCAAGGGTGTTCAGAGAAGATCAGAAATAAATGAGTTGGCATGACAGCAGGAAAATGGTCGAGCTGATCAATATATCTTAACTGTAGTTTCTGAACGTATATACCGTTCATTGGACAAAACAGGGGAGGGTAGAGCGGTAGTCCTTGATATATCTAAGGCTTTTGACAGGGTATGGCACGATGGTCTTCTAAGGAAAATTAGATCATATGGAATCACTGGAATAATTCATAATGTAATTAAACCCTTCTTAAGTAATAGAAAAATCAAAGTTGTCCTCGACGGTCGTACATCCAAAGAATATGACATAAATGCGGGAGTACCTCAGGGGTCTATCCTTGGACCTCTATTATTCCTGATATTCATAAATGACCTCCCTGATGAAATTGTTTCGGAGATGGGTATATTTGCCGATGACACCACTCTCTATAACAGATATGAGGGGAAAACAAATGAACATATATCCAAGGAAATGGCAGAAACACTAGAAGATGACCTCCAATCTGTAGTGGAATGGGGACAAAAATGGATGGCCACATTCAATGCTGCTAAGACTTAGCTAGTTTCCTTCAATAACTTCAAGAAACCTTCTCTACCACCAATAGCAATGGCCAAGAACACATTATGTGAAAGTACTTCTTTTAAACTCCTCGGCCTAACGTTTACAGGGAATATGAACTGGAATAGATACATTGAGATCATTGCCAAGGCTGCTGCAAGGAAGGTTGGCTCCTTCTACCGTGCTAGGAAACTACTTTCGCCTGACAGTATCTGTACCTCTATAAGGCCATCATTCGCCCATGTATGGAGTACTGTTGTCACATCTGGGCTGGTGCTTGTCTCTCGCTCCTGTATAGGGTTCAAAAGAGAGTCGTCAACCTGATAGGTCCTGAATAGGTAATCTAGGCTTCAGCCTCTGTCCCATCGACAAGATGTTGCATCCCTCTGCCTGTTCTACAAATACTTTAATGGTGAATGCTCTGACGAACTGCAAACACTTGTACCTCCCCGACGTAACTACCCCCGACAAACCCGACAAGCTAGTAAGTCTCATCCCTTTACAATAGAGATCCCTAGGTGCAAGAAAGCCTTTTACTCCAATAGTTTCTTCCCCAGAACTGCAGGTCTTTGAAACTCCCTTCGGGGATTATGCTTTCCCAACTGTACTGATATGCAGAAGTTCAAGTGTAATGTGAACAAACATCTTTCTACTCATCTCCTTTCATAATGGTGCTGCTAATTAAGTCTCTGATAATAGCCCCCTGCTTCACAGTGGCACTGTGCCTTGTTTGGGGTGAAAATTGAATAAAAAAAATTCAGATCACGTAGTTCTTGATGCCTTGGTGAGCTGCCATTAAAGCTGGATCTATTGCTATGCCACAAAGTTCAAGTGAAATAGTTCCTAGTGAAAGCATACTGGTTTTCCTACACTCAAGAAGGCCAGACGGAGCAAGTTAACCTAAAAACTTATGATGATCCTTTTTTGACAACACGGGCATAACCTATATGCACTGTTCCCACTGGACGGACAGTAACCACAGAATACTATGCTGAGTTTTTATAGAGTTCAGAAAGAGAATCCATTGGAAGAGGCCAGCACTCTTCAAATTAGGTCAGTGGTATTTCCACCAAGACAATGCACCAGTCCACAATTCAATCCTTGTCACAAACTATTTGACCAAGATGAACATTAAAACTATTCCCCATCCTCTTTAGTCCAGACCTTGCTCCTTGATATTTTTTTAGGGAAAGCCTTAGAGGCTGTCATTATGAGACAATTGAGGAGATGAAAGAGGTCGTGACGAGGGTCATTGATAAGCTCACAGAAAAAGGACTTCCATGGGGCTTTCCAAATGTTGTTGGAAGAGTACAAGTGCATTGCAGCCGAAGGAGATTACTTCAATGTGTAATAGAGTTTGATGTGTGTACTATTAATAATGTTGTGTATACGAAAAATAGTCTTATTGAAGGCACCTCATACCCGGGTATTTTTTAATGCGTTAATTGAGCAGACTCATTGGATATGTATTTCCCTTTGCATAGTGTGTTATTTTCCCGTTGCAATATTGAAATAAAGGCGACTCAGCTAATATTGCTTATGCATATACATAATAGTGACATTGTCTGCCTTTCTAGGTGCGAAACGGTCCCTATCCATCTACTCTGTCATTGAGGGGTCTACAGACTCGATATATAGGAGATTTGAACCTGTGAAATGAATTCGTTTTAGGGTTTTAACCGATGAGAATAGCTCTTAAGGTTTCAAAATTAGAATTATTTAGACTGGCCTGTGTAACTTGACTAAACGTGTTTCTTCTATGCATGCACAAATATACAGTTATGCTGTTAACAAAATCTATTTTAGTTTTTACATAGAAATGGACAAGCTCACATGGTAACGAATAATGCTGGGGAGCTATCTGTATCGGGTTCGATTCTAGTTGATGGCAGTCAAATCATATTTTAATAAGTTTTGAAACCCTTACTATATATTAGCTACAATATAATAATCATAGTTAATTGGCTCTGTAATTATAAATACAGAGTCTTTTTGAATTACAATATTATATTAAAACATATTTTACAAACGGCCAACGCCGATCTGCATGAATATATATATATATATATATATATATATATATATATATATTGAGGAAAGTATTCTTATTAAATTATAGTTCACCTTTTATTTATACTAATCTTTTAATTGATGAAGCTCAATGTAACTACAGAGCATATACAAATAAATGAAAAGTCTATATTGCTTTTCTTTCAGCATGTTAAAATGTTTAATCCTTAATAGCACCTGGTTGTAGCTCAGAATCGCTCATGTAATTATTATGTCAAATTTTGTATTTATTCGCACTTATTGTGTTTTTAATTATTTTTTTATTTTAAGATGGCGTAACTAAAAGAAAACACAATTGCAACTTCTCTTTCGATTTTGCGATGTTGTAATCCTGCCCGTATTCTTTTATCTTCTTTTCAAGTTGGAAGGTTTTTATTCCCCTGATGAGTAAGGACAGGATAAGAATCAGTAATTGACATAATACTTATATGAATGATTCTGCGCTACGAAACAGGTGTTATCAAGAATCGAACATTTTTAACATGCTGAAGACATTTTAGGCAGAATTTTTAACATATACAGGGTAACCAAAAAAAACGGGCCCCAACTCTAGTGTTTTGACTGAATGAAATAAAACTTTGGTCATAACTAGTTTATTATATTAAAAACATCACTTCAAAACACTAGGGTCTTTGGCCTTTTTTCTCCGTTCTACAGCATATGTTTTAGATGGCCTCCATTTAGCTTCTTTTTTTTTGTCACCCTGTATATATATATATATATATATATATATATATATATATATATATATATATATATATATATATATAGGGTGAACAGAAAGTCCTTGGACTAATTCAAAAGTGGTTTATTAATAGAAAATTACAAAAATATAAATTAAACATGAATGAAAATTATAAGTTAGGAAACCAAGAATAAATTCAAATTATTTATTTTCAATGTGATGTCCCTTCCTTTCGATTAGACGTTCAATTCTCTGTCTGAAGTTACCAACCGAGGCACGCAGCGTTTCCTGAGGTATTTTAGCCCATTCACTCAGAAGAGATGTCTTCAAAGCATCAGCACTTGGATGAGCAACAGAACAGACCTTTGCCTCCAACAAAGACCACACCGAAAAATCCATGGGATTCAAATCAGGCGATGCAGGAGGCCACATCTCCTTACTCCAGAATCTTGGAAAATGACGTTGGCACCAGTCCTGAGTTTTTCTGGAGGTGTGGGATGGTGCTCCATCTTGTTGGAAGGTGAAAGGCTGATCTTTGAAGTGTTTCTTCATCTCTTCAAATGCTGGAACCAAAATATCGTTAATGTAGCGATCTGTGTTTATCTTAACCCCCTGCTCCACGAAAATCAGAGGTGACTTTCAAGATGTGGAGACTGCAGCCCACACCATGAGGGAAGACGGCTTTTGTCGGTGGAAAACTATTCTCACGGAGTCATCAATGTCTGCTGAAGATTGAACGTAAACTCTGTCGTTCTGATTGTTAACAGTCGCATCAATTGTGAAGAGTTTTTCATCAGAAAAAACGATCTCTCGCTCTGCTGTGCCAGCCTTCAGTTCTCCAAGAAGAAGCTTTGCTCTTTCAAGTCTCTTGTGCTTTTGGGCAGGTGTGAGGTACTGTCTCTTTCTCATTTTGTAGGGGGACAACTGGAGATCGTTCTTTACGATGGTTCTCATCGAGGTCACGCTCACATTCATGTTTTTAGCCATTTGTCTTGCAGATCTCTTCGGGTTCCTCTTTACCCTCTCTCGGACAGCTTTAATCACCTTCTTTGTTCGAGCAGTGCGAGGTCTTCCACTTCAGATGTACCAAGTTCCTTAAATCTGTTCACAACATGGTACACGGTGGATTTAGCCACTTTCAAGAGCTTAATAATCTCTGAGTTTGTCGTTCCCGCGCAATGAAGCTCAATTATGGCCTCTCGTTTGCTCATTTTTCTGAAAGTTTAAACAAAATTATTTTAATATTTTTGTTGAAAATAATTAGATCTATAGTTAGACTAAATACTTACTTCATTCGAAAAGAGAAAAAGTGATTTTAACAATATTTAATTTTAAAACTAAAAATGGTCCAAGGACTTTCTGTTCACCCTGTATATATATATTGTTTTAACAAAAACTAAGACATAAAAGAATGGGTTGATAGGAACAATTAGTGTATTTCATCGTTAGTTACAATTGTTTCAGAACTATTCGGACAAATTCAAACATTATGCCGTTTGAAAATTTTAACAAGAACAGCCTTTTTTCAGACTTATTGAATAAAAAAATGTAACAATAAAACATTATGGAAACTCTTTCCCTTATAAGGAAAAGAAAACAAGCGAAAATATTTTACCTATATCTCATTCTCTCAAAGAATTTCCGAGTTTGACAGAAAAATTCCCGAGTTCGACAGAAAATTCTCGAGTTCGACAGAAAATTTTCCGAGTTCGACAGAAAAATTCCTTAGTTCGACATAATAATTTTCGAGATTACACCTTGTAAAACTTTTCGTGAAATAAATCGTCTCATTACAACTAAAGAACTTTCTTTTTTTTCCATACGTGTGTTTTACATCAATGGACGCAGTTTACTTCCAATAACGTTATATCTCATAGATTGAAGTAATAATTACAGACAGAAGGGAACAGCGTATGATGACCATCTACTAAGCAGATTTAGTATCGATTTTAATACAATATTCGAATCAACAATTATAGATAATAACTATACATACATATATGTGTGTTTGCATGTGTTTATATTCTGTCGTATCAAAGAACCTACTATTGATTTTATATGCCGAGTCTTTCGACTTGTGTGGTAAAAAAAACTTCTCAAATGCAC
Source organism: Euprymna scolopes (assembly GCF_053919585.1). NCBI lineage: Eukaryota > Metazoa > Mollusca > Cephalopoda > Sepiida > Sepiolidae > Euprymna > Euprymna scolopes. The sequence goes on from NC_136484.1 coordinate 105,810,679, forward strand.
GTGTTAACTTAGATTGTGTAAGATATTAACTTTCGTCAAAATTGCCTGTTCCTTCTTTCTTTTGATTATTTTGATTGTCTATACTTTTCGAAGACATTCCATCAAAAAACTTATCTCAGAACACTGCCAGGCACATAAAATACTTTCGCGTCAAATTTCATGAAAATCAGACCAGCCGTTTTTGAGTGCATAGGGAATGAACACACACACAATGTCCCTTTTATATAATAGTAGATGATAGTAGTCTTTAGTAATAAATATTGAAAAGTAGTAAAAAATTTACTTCTAAAAACTAAAATAAGCTTAAGACTCTTATAATTCATACTAGATTTGTCAGCAAAACAAGATAAAGAACTTATTTAATTCACTTGTACGTTACACTGATGAGGGGAGGGTTAAAGGTTCAATCCTCAGTGCCGACGACACTAAAAATTCAGTTGCGAAATACTTATGATTTATACGCAGTTATTTCCTACGGAACAAAAGCCTGCGATTTGGACCTGAAGAAGATCGGGCGTTACATTGATCGAAACGTTGTGCGAATAACACTCAAGGCGAGAACAGTAGTCCAGATGATCCAAATAAGACAAATTGATAAATTTTCTCTGAGATGAGCAAATCGGTTTTTATCTATGGTTAAATAATCCCTATTATTTGGATTACTCGGACTACTGTTCTCTTTTTAGTGTTATTTAACTAATATATTATTACTAATATGTTATTTATCTAATATATTATTAATAATATGTTATTTAAATATTATATTAATATTAATATGTTATTAAACTAAATGTTATTTAACTAATATATTGATATAAATATGTTATTAGACTAATATATTATAATTAATATGTTATTTAACAAATATATTATTATTATGTTATTTAACTAATATATTATTAATATGTCATTTAACTAATATATCATTTTGTTATTTAACTAATATAGTATTATGTTATTTAACTAATATATTATTATTAATATGTTATTTAACTAATATATAATTAATAATATATTATTTAACTAGTATTATTTTTATTAATATGTTATTTAATTAATGTATTATTATTAAAATGTCATTTAACTAATATGTTATTATTAATATGCTATTTAACTAATATATTATTATTAAAATATTATTTAACTAATATATTATTATTAATATGTTATTTAACTAATATATTATTATCAATATTTTATTTAACTAGCATATTATTATTAATATGTTATTTAACTAATATATTATTATTAATATGCTATTTAACTAATGTATTATTAATATGTTATTTAACTAACGTGTTATTATTAATGTTATTTAACTAACGTAGTATTATTAATATGTTATTTAACTAAAATATTATTAATATGTTATTTAACTAACGTGTTATTATTAATATGTTATTTAACTAATATAGTAACCTGAGGAATCCAACTGATATGAATAACCAATCCTCATATAAACAAATCTGGAGACGTTAATACTACTTGTTTGTTGATAATAAACATTCATACTAGGTGTTAGATTAGTTTTCAGCAAGGAATAATGAATAAAATTTCCAGGGGGTTCGAAATGTTTGAAAATTTTAGTCTCCAGTAGTGAAATCAGAATGTTCTCGAAAAATATGGCGCAGTCAGTGCTCTGTTTCTTCAGTTCTATTATTCCAAACAAGGTTTTATGAAAAAAAAATGAATCAGTTTTACAAAACGACGAACTAAATATCATTTGGAAAGATTTGTAATTTGTTACGGGGAATAAGCAATTACAATGTTGTTGTTTTTTATTTGCTAGTAAATAACGATTAATTTCAAGTCTCGATGACCTTTAACGTGTATTATTTAAAAAAATAATAATTATTTTTTAAATTACATTTTGGGTAATTTCAGCCCTTTGGAATACATATAAGTATTTCAGCAATATCTGATAGGGTCATTTTTTTTCATCTGTGTTGTAGAAATTCATTTGATATTTGATTCAATTTTGAGAAAATCAGGAAACTAACGCAACACCAGTCAAACGGAATAAATGACTAAAGTAGTCTATATTTTTATATATATAAAGTAATCTATATTTCTATATATATAACGTAGTCGAAATTACTATGTATATAAAGTAGTCTATATTTTTATATATGTACAGCAGTCTACATGTTTATATATCTAAATAGTCTATATGTTTATATAAATAAAGTATTTTATATTTTTATATATATAAACTACTTTATATTTTATATATGTAAAGTAGCCTATATATTCATATATGTAATGTAGTCTATATTTATATATATATATATACATATAAATTAGTCTATATTTCTACATATGAAAAATAGTCTATATTTTTATATATGTAAAGTAGTCTATATTTTTATATATGTAAAGTAGTCCATATATGCATATTTGTAATATAGACTATATTTTTATATATGTAAACTAGCCTATGTATTTTTATATATGTAATGTAGTCTATATTTTTTATATATGTAAAGTAGTCTATATGTTTATATATGTAAAGTAGTATATATTTGATATATATAAAGTAGTCTATATTTTTATATCTGCAAAATAGTCTATATTTTTATATATGTAGTCTATATTTTTATATATTTAAAGTAATCTATATTTTTTATATATATTTTATATATGTAAAGTAGTCGATTTTTTTTCATATCTGTAATGTATTCTATATTTTTATATATGTAAAGTAGTCTAAATTCTATATATGTAAAGTAGTATAAATTTTATATATGTAAAGTAGTCTAAATTTTATATATGTAAAGTAGTCTAAATTTTATATATGTAAGGTAGTCTAAATTTTATATATGTAAAGTAGTCTAAATTTTATATATGTAAAGTAGTCTAAATTTTATATATGTAAAGTAGTCTAAATTTTATATATGTAAAGTAGTCTAAATTTTATATATGTAAGGTAGTCTAAATTTTATATATGTAAAGTAGTCTAAATTTTATATATGTAAGGTAGTCTAAATTTTATATATGTAAAGTAGTCTAAATTTTATATATGTAAAGTAGTCTAAATTTTATATATGTAAAGTAGTCTAAATTTTATATATGTAAAGTAGTCTAAATTTTATATATGTAAGGTAGTCTAAATTTTATATATGTAAAGTAGTCTAAATTTTATATATGTAAAGTAGTCTAAATTTTATATATGTAAAGTAGTCTAAATTTTATATATGTAAAGTAGTCTAAATTTTATATATGTAAAGTAGTCTAAATTTTATATATGTAAAGTAGTCTAAATTTTATATATGTAAGGTAGTCTAAATTTTATATATGTAAAGTAGTCTAAATTTTTTTATATGTAAAGTAGTCTAAATTTTATATATGTAAAGTAGTCTAAATTTTATATATGTAAAGTAGTCTAAATTTTATATATGTAAGGTAGTCTAAATTTTATATATGTAAAGTAGTCTAAATTCTATATATGTAAAGTAGTCTAAATTTTATATATGTAAAGTAGTCTAAATTTTATATATGTAAAGTAGTCTAAATTTTATATATGTAAGGTAGTCTAAATTCTATATATGTAAAGTAGTCTAAATTCTATATATGTAAAGTAGTCTAAATTTTATATATGTAAAGTAGTCTAAATTTTATATATGTAAAGTAGTCTAAATTCTATATATGTAAGGTAGTCTAAATTTTATATATGTAAGGTAGTCTAAATTTTATATATGTAAAGTAGTCTAAATTTTATATATGTAAAGTAGACTATATTTTCATATCTGTAATTTAGTCTATATGTTTATATATGTAAAGTAGTCTATATTATATTGATATCATTGATTGCCCTTTATCTGCTACACTATCATAGATTTTCCAGAGATCGCGAGTTCCTATCTTTTACGATTTTGTGCGTTCCCTGATTATTTCAGCATGCTTTTATTTTGGCTGTTGCTGTTTCTCTCTTACAATAATTTCTAGCATCAATGAAGTTTTGCCTTTTTGTATTTGACTTACGACATAGAAACCGCCACAATGCATGCTGCCTTTGTGCAATGGCAGCGCCAAATCTGTAGTGGACCAGTGGGGTTTGCTATAATATCTCCATGTGAGAACATGTGCTTCAATTCAGTTGACTCATTGGTATACTTTTCAGCAGAAAGAGAGAAGATATCGGTCCATGGGGCATCTCCAATGTGTTTTCTGATAGCTTCCTAGTCAGCTCTTTTGTAGTACCTTGTTTATTTGAGCAATGACTCCTTCCTTGGGGTTATGGATGTAAGTGTGATGTTAACTGATACCACTAGGCGGTCTGCATTTCTATGTGGATGTGGACATTAGTCACACAATCCTCGGGTACTGTAATGAGAAATAGGTCTTGAAGTGAATCTAGGGTTCATGATCTGGTAATCGGGTTAGGAATAGAACTGTCTGTGCGAGGGAATATGCTATAGAGAAACGTCCAGCTGCATGTGTGCAACCTGAGAAACCAAGTTGATTGTTCTGGTGGAAATGAAAGTCAACAAACTCATGTATTTGGACGTTACCATCAAAGGAGAGTAGTGCATCTATACTATGAGAGACATGATCAATACGAGTACAATCCTGACTTGAGGGAGAACAGTAGAGAAAATATAAGTAACTCACGCAGTAATGAAAAGCTAGTCCAATGGATATATGGAATAATTGAGTAAGGGAATAACGATAACAGAAAAGTACTTAACAGACGAACGAAATAACGGTCTAAAGGAAAAGCTGACTAAAAGAATAACTTACTAATGAGTAAATCAAATAACGGACTGTGAGAATAATTGATTAAGAGAATAATTGATTAAGAGAATGATTGATTAAGGGAATAATTGATTAAGAGAATAAGTGATTAAGGGAATAATTGATTAAGAGAATAAGTAGGTGTACGATCAAATGAATAATGAACTAAAAGATAAGATAATACGTCACTAATGGAAATGGACTAAAGAAACAATTTACTAATTGTGAAACGAAATGACATATTGAAGAAATAACGGACAAAAGGAATATCTGATTACAAGAAACGTAATAACGGATTTTAAAATTAAGAATAATGTACTAAGGGAATAACTGAATAAAAAAAAGAATAAGTGATTATAGGAATAACTGACTGAAAGAAAATGCAATAACGGACAAAGGTTATAACTAATAAAAATGCATAATAAACTAAAAGAATAACTGACTAAACGAAAAAACTGAAAAAGTGGCTGACTAAAGTGTAAGGAATAATAAACTAAATAAATAACTGACAAAAAGACAGGCAATAACAGACTAATGAAATAACTGACTAAGGAAAAATAGAATAACTGACTAAGTGAAAAAGATTAACAGGCTAAAAGCCAAGGTATTAAATAGCTTAAATAAGTTTCCAGACTTTTTTTCGACAGGCATTTAAAATTGTTGTAGCTGCTTGAGAATTCAGTATGTTTTTGCTATACATATTATGAGAATGCTGATTAATTGTTATGCTTCTACGTTCAAATGAGCAGCTTCAGTAGGAATTGGAATACACCCTACTAAAGCCTAATTGATGGATTTCTGCTGGTGAATTTCAAAAATGCACGTAAGGACACTTTAGAAGAACGATATGCAATAAAATTCTGCTTTAGACGAAGAAAAATTGCCAAAGAAACGGATGAAATACTATACAATTCTTTTGGACCATCTTGCATGAATTGAGCATCAGTTTTTGAGTGGCATAAGAGATTCGAGAAAGGCAAGGAGTATGTGAGGGATGAGGAGAAATGGGGGAGGTGGAAGGAAGTCAGAACACCAGAGTTCATCGGCCAAATAAAGAATAACATGGATAAGGACCGTCGTGTGTCTATGGAGACAATAAGTGCACAGTTCGATGTCAGTGTGGGAACTGTATACACAATTGTTCGCGAGGAACGGAAGATGCGGAAGATTTGCGCGATGGTTCTCCCGAGGGCGTTTCGTGCTTCTCACAGACTTTTTGACCAAAGACAGTTCATCACCCTCCTTATACCTATTTTTGACATATTTTTGAAGCATTATTTTTTTTTATATAATTAAAATATAATTCAGCGATTTGAAGCATTATTATTAGTAGTAGTACGAGTTACAGTAATAGCAGCAGTAGTAGTAGTAGTAGTAGTAGCAGTATAAGTTGTTGTTGTTGTTGTTGTTGTTGTTGTTGTTGTTGTATCCCTTTGTCGCTTAACGATGATAATTATGGCTGTCTTACTCGCTTTTGTTACAACTGCTTCCCAATTCATCTAATTCCGATTTCAAATAAAAAAAATATCGATATTGCTCCCTGTGACTTTTGGTTATTCTCTAAGTTCAAGGAAACCCTTAGAGACTGTCGTTATGAGACAAATGAGGATATTAAAGAAGCTGTGACGAAGGTCATTGACACGGTCACATGAGAGGACTTTCAATGAAGCCTTTCAGAAGTTGTTGGAACGATACAAGTGCATCGGAGCCGGAGGAGGTTATGTCGAAGTGACCAAGAGTTTCATTTGTGTACTAGCAATAAAAGTGCTCATACGGAAAAATCTGGAAACTTATTGAAGTCATCTCGTATAACGGACTAAACAGAAAAAGAATAACTAAGGGAAAATGAATAACTGGGTAAAAACATGGAATAATGACCTAAAGGAATAACAGACAACGATGACATATTTTGCAATTAACATCGATGACAACAAACACAATAAGAAGGGCATAATAATACTGATGAAGGTAGCAATACTGCTTGAAGCACCCTTATTTACGATGCTCTTCTTTTTAGCAATGTTTTGTGTAGTTAATTTCTATGTGCCTCGATTCCGGTGTGACTGAGTGCGTCCACTTCCCGCAATTTCGAGCCAGATCTTCCCAACGTAATCTGCCGATATTTTTTTTTACATAGGCGTCACCACTTATCAAGGCCGATAGGCCACTCAAGGATAAGGGTTAAAGAGTGTAGAGTAGTCAAAAGGACAATATAGTAATCGATAGTAATGGAAGTTCGGTAAATTTGTTAACTTAAGTGGAACGGCTCATCAGAAACTTGTTCACGTTGGACTTGAAGACAACCATATTATAGACAGCTGGAAAGCAGGAAAACAGAAGACAATTCCACAGGCGTGCGGTTCTAAGAAAGAAGCTTTGATCATGGAATCTATGTTTAGGTTTAGGCACAGATAAAGAGTGTGGAAAATTATTGATAATGTTTTCAGCTAGTCTAGTGTTTCTTGTGAAAGTTTGGCGAGGGGGGACCATAGATTGAAGCTCAGTCGAACTCTTTCCATGAAAATAACGATAAAGCAGAGACAAACTCGCAACATCTCTTCTGTGAGATAGAGGTTGCAGCGAAGAGAAAAGGACATCTCCCACCAGACCACGAAGTCTATTTTGAACCCTGTCAAGGCAGGAGAAGTCTTTTCTAGCAGCTCCTGCCATATGTGGCAACAGTATTCCATCCTTGGACGTATCTGGCTCTTATATAGATAGAGAATTGCATCAGCAGTGAGATATCTACTGGATCGATAGAAGGATCCGACCATTTTTCCAGCGGCTTTGGCAACAGATCTGATGTACGTATTCCATTTAAGATCAGGAGTAAGGGTCACGCCCAGAAGCCTGTCAAAACTTGAGGCCTCCCCAAGACGAGAGCCATTCATTTTAATTGATGCCAGATGGGGATCAGAACGTTGTTTCTGTAAAGATAGAAGCTTGGTTTTAGATGCATTAAAAGTAACCAGCCACTCCTTTCCCCCATTGTACAACGTGAGCAAGATTAGAGGAGAGAGAATCGGAGAAAACTTGGTCGTTTACTGTCTTAGATGTGCTACCATAGATGGTAGTGTCGTCAGCAAAAATGTCTACGAATGATGTAAGGATGTGATTTGGAAGATCATTAATGTAGATCAGGAAAAGAGTTGGGCCCAGGATGGACCCCTGAGGGACTCCAGCATTTATACTGTGAGCTTCTGATTTTTGCCCCTCAACTACTACTCTTATGAACCTATCAGAGAGAAATGATTTAATAATTGAGAAGACATTTCCAGCTATACCATAGCTGGAGATCTTGTGAAGTAAACCTTTATGCCATACCCTATCAAAGGCCTTTAATATGTCAAGAGCAATTGCCCTAGAAAGGTTGCCTCTATCGAGAGATTCGCTAATCCTATGAGATATAACTGTAAGCACATCTGCTGTAGATCTAGCAGAACGGAAACCATATTGTGTGTCACTAAGAAGGTTATTTTTGCTGAGATGGTTGATTACTTCTCTATTTAACACAAATTCCAGCAACTTACTCATGACGCACAGGAGACTTATTGGCCTGTACTGAGAGGGGGATGAACGATTACCTGAATTCTTAAATACAGGGCATACTGATGAGATTTTCCAGGGTGATGGGAAGCAATTCTCCTTAAGACAACGTTTAAACAGTTTTGTAAGTATGGGTGCTAGTTCTGGTTAAAGTTATTTGAGTACTATAATTGGTTAACAACAAGGTTAACGACTTTTAAAATATCAGCGTTTCTTTGGAAATGAATTTTATTTCGTCAATATTTTTTTTATATGATTAAAATATAATTGAGCGATTTGAAGCATTATTAATAGTAGGACGAGTTACAGCAGCAGTAGTAGTAGTAGTAGTAGTATTAGTAGTAGTAGTATAAGTAGAGAAGTAGTTATTGTTGTTGTTGTTGTTGTTGTTGTATCCCTTTGTCGCTTAACGATGATAATTATGGCTGTCTTAATCGCTTTTGTTACAACTGCTTCCCAATTCATCTAATTCCGATTTCAAAAAGTCTTGCTATTGCTGTTTATAATCTCATCAGGTAACTTGTCTCGAAAATACGTTGTCCTATTATGGTTACTCGATGTACTTTTTTAAAATTTGCCTTGGCAGAAAATATAATTAAGAGCAATGTGTATTTGGTTGCACATTCGTACAGTTGGGCAGCATTTTCTCTTCCGACGAAGAACGATTAGCTCCAGCGACAATAAGGCTTTTTTTTTATCCGCTTCGGCGCTCCGGGTAATTTTTTCACATATAAAAACCGGTGAACGTTTAATTGCTTTAAAATACATCGATAGGCGGATGTTCAAAAGTTAGTAAAGAAATGAATAACATTAATTTTTATTTCCCAACTGACCAGTGTATTTCGTTTTCGAATAGCTGTCTTTTGCTCTTTTGGTCTTTCCGGAGTCTTGGACAAAAAATCATCTGGTCTGTTGGAGTACCTATTTTAGTGTTGTTACTCGAAATAACATCGTTAATAGAAGGTGCATCATCCCGGGTATGAGCTAGTGTATGTCGGGGTCGAGTGGATTGCATTTAATATTTTAATACTAATAAACATGTGATTAGGGTTAACAATTAAGATTAAGTATCTTTAATCATACTCGCATAAATAATGCAGGAATGAAGATGATATATATGAATAAACATATATATATATATATATATATATATATATATAGTAAAGCTTTAGAAGGCTGTCACAATGCGTGGAATGAATTATAGTCGTTGTTGGTAAAAGTAGACGAGAACAAGTGGCGATTTACAAATCAATAAGTACATACACATATGTTTATGTATACATATATTTATTCAGTTGTATTAGATAAAATGTCTTACTTGTTATGTCTGCGACAATATCCATTATTAATTTCGGAAAAAATTCCCTTTTCAAATGGTGAACGTAACAGATCGATTCAAAGCATGCTAGATGGTGGAGCGGAAATGTGGGGCCTCGGAGCAAATGTAAGGAGGGGGTTTATGTTTGGTCTGATTCGGTAATTAACATGTTTATATTTTTATTTATTTTATTTATTTATTTGTTTTTTTTTGTGTTTTTTAGTTTATAACTTGTTGCTTTAGCGTAAGCTTTCTTAATTTTGTATGTTCTCTATTTTGTTGTCTTTATTATATATATATATATATATATATATAGAGAGAGAGAGAGAGAGAGATAGATAGATAGATAGATAGATAGATAGATAGATAGATAGATAGGTATAAACTTAAGTATGCTTATGTACATCCATATCAAAAACCCTTGTAAACTTTTTTTTTCATTTTTTTGTTTCCATACTTTGGGGGTCAGGCGCGAACCACCGTTCTGCCAGATCAAAGACACCCATTCCTGTGTCTCGATACATCTTCTATCTTTATATGTAATCAGTTTTTGAAAATAGTCAACCATATAGGAGCCTATTCGTGACCAGACACACACACACACACACAGACGTTCAGATTTATATTATAATATATATATATATATATATATATATATATATATATATATATATATATATATATAATGCCGAAGAAAGAGAGGGGAAAACAGACAAATGAGCAAAAGTTGACAGGAAATAGGAGAAGAAAGAAGAAATGAAGATCATTGAAGTAGATTTTTAATCCTGAGTTTAGAACATTGTTATCATAATATGTGTACATGCATGTACATCTCGTTATGTTTGTGTGTTAGTGTTAGTGCAATAAATTCTATACAAACTCGAAGTACATCTCCTAATGAGATAGGAATAATTTTCATAACGTTTCTCTATTTATTTGAGATGCGATACAATCGTGTGAAAAAATGAGACATTGACCAGAAAAACGTTTAGTAAGGCGAACCGATGTACAGGTGAGCGCCTACGCACAGGCAAGTGTTCATTTTAATCCAACGGTAACCAATTTTGCAAGGAAAATTATTAAAATGAAAACTTGTAGATAATCACTTTTTACACTACTTGATACTATTCAGACACACACACACATACACACATACATACATACATACATACATACAGGTATATATATATATATATATATATATATATATATATATATATATATAGAGAGAGAGAGAGAGAGAGAGAGAGAGAGATAGGCATATCTATATCTGTCTATGTGTGTAGATTCTTCTAGGATTTATATATATATATATATATATATATATATATATATATATATGATTTTTTTACATAGGCAGTAGTATGTTGCTACACAGTCATGACCATGTTTCGATCAGCTATCTACTAGTAACTAGAGACCTCTTCAGACGATACAGCCTATTGCAAACTTTGCTTTCGTATAAGCTGCATCGTCTGAAGAGGTCTCTATTTACTAGAAGCTAGTTGACTGAAAAATGCTCATAACTGTGTAGCAACATATTACTGCTTATGATAAACCTAATAAAGAGTATACCCTGTCCTGTTTCAGTATTGAGCACTCTTGTATTAACCTCTTTACTTGTCAGTTTTAAAGTTACTTTGTATCTCTATCCTTATTATTCTTGCATTATGTTAAATTACTTTCAAACATTCCAACCGAGAGATCTTTTTTGAAGATTCTAGTTGTCACTCTATGTGCAGTTTTTTGTATCTCTCTTTCACTTGGTTAACTGGGTATATTGTCCAGGTAGTTTATCAAATTTTTTTTTCGTAAGTTCAGTTTCTCGTACAATTATTATAATGGCAGAACCCTATCCAAGATTCCGATTATTTTCATGTCACACATAAGACCTGGGTATTGCGTTATCTTTTCTCTCTCAGCTCTGTTGAACCCAGGATCATTGGGATACTAACTTTTAGTAAGGTTGCTTCTTTCACCCTTCAGCCCCATATCACTATATCATCTTAAATAGCCCTGTTTTTTTTTAGGTACGTAGCTGTGGGAATTGCTCAGTTATAATATATGGTACATCACTTATTTCCATCCATTCTTTCTGGTATATGCTCACAGGACTTGCTGCTGCATTTGATATTCAACTTTTACAGATTACTCAGTTGAAAAATTTACACACGCCATCGTGTCGCATTATATAGTAGCACTCTACTAGAAGAAACTTATAGGTGGATGTCGGTTGGCTCACACTCTCTTTTTTGTGTCAGAACCTGCACTTGTTCTTGCTGAAACCACGCATTTACGGACGTACATGCACACCAAATATAACTTAAGTTAATTATTTCATCTTTTGTTCTTTCCTAAGGGATATGATACGATTTCAGTGGCATCTTCCTCAATGATAAATTAATTTAAAAAATATAGATAGTATGCTAACACTACTAACTCTATTGCCTAAAGAAGAAGTTCCGTAGTTTGATACTTTACTAACTGCATACATATTATTGCCGCTTACGCACTCACACTGATTCCTTTAACACGTGTTACGTAATAAAATTGGAAATTTGATCTACAGGGTGGTCAAAAAGTCAGGTAACATGTTAAAGGTAGAAAAAAACAATATGATCCATTATAATCTCTATTCGTTTAATATTATTTGTTTAAATATTTGAGTGTAATATTAAACTACCCCTCCTGATTTCTGGCTTTGGGGCTGTGTAAAGGATAGCGTTTATGGCAAGAAGCCTGATACAATAGCGTATTTAAAGTTATTTATTGAAGAGGAGATTGCGCGGATATCAGCGGACATGATTACACGTGTTACACAATCAGTGGTTAATCGCTTCCAGCGATTGATAGAGAGAAATGGACGACAATTAACAAAATAAACATATTTCATGTTTGTTTCATTTTATACTTCAATGTATGGTACTTAAATATACGTGTATTGCTAATAGCGTTTTTTCTTTAAAATGTTACCTGACTTTTTAACCACCCTGTAGATCAACTTTTGCTTTATTGAATACCTTGAATCGGACTTATTCAAGGAGTTTTCAGAAGGAAGAGATAAGTTTGAGACGTACCTTTTAAATAGTTGTGGTTAAATCAATCAATTCAATACACTGCTGCTAAAAACACACTACTCAAAATCCCGACGCTCTGCTGTCAAAACTCAACTCCAAAACTCGACACTCTGTTGTAAAAACTCAACTCCAAAACTCGACACTCTGCTGTCAAAACTCAACTCCAAAACTCGACACTCTGTTTTCAAAACTCAACTCCAAAACTCGACAATATGTTGTCAAAATTCAACTCCAAAACTTGACACTCTGATGACAAAATTCAACTCTCGAACACACTTGCTACTCTGACATTCAAATCCGAAATCGAGCCAGTCGGTATAGCATCGGGCTTTTTATATCCAACCAGAAACATCTTACTTTCATATTGATACTATTGGAAGTATATAATATAGAGAAAAGGTAGCAATTTTTTTTATTTTTTCTTCATTCATTTTGTCTGCACGTATCTCTACAGGCTGTACACAAACAGGTTTTACTAATTTTAAGTGTTTAATCACAAAAAAAGGCAACTTTTTTGCGTTATGTTGCTTTTGTGATAATTTAAGACTTTAGACATAAATATTTTCATAAAGATGCCCTCATGATACTCACCGGATTGCCGAGAATATATATTCCAACATCCATAATGACCGCTTCAGAAAAAGAAGATACCAATTATGTCAATAATGATATAACTTTTTAACGCATCAAGAAAGAATTTCAAAACATTCGCAACATGTTTATATGTTTATATTTAACTAGCTATATATGCTCGGCGTTGCAAAAATATTGGCAAGCGCAGGGTTTAGCCACATACTATTTAAGATACACCGGATTCCTTAACCTCTTACGATTTCCCTGAAAGTGAATCACAAGTTGGATTTATGGACGCATAAAAGACATTAATTTTCGTACGTGAAAATTAAACAGAAAATAGCTTAACGGGCAGATAACTCTCACGTTCTCTTCGTCCGTTTTTAAGGCAACTAGTGTAATTGAAACAAAAATTAAATTTTTGCATGAATTGAATTAGTAATGAATTGAATAAATCAACATTACATACTCTCTCTGAATGAATGACAAATATATTACAACAAACAAGTAATAACATAGATCTAATTATTAAAATATATTTTCTTAAATGTAATATGCAAATGAGGTTACTCCTAAAATGTAGATTTCCTTTCAATCAATAGTATATAGATAAATCATGCTGGAATGTAAGTCTGTTTTCAGTATAAAAATAAATTTGTGAAACAGGATACCTTTTGCACATAGTGACCAAATTTTGAACAAACAACCAAACAGACAGGCACACGACTTTATTATAATATATATATATATATATATATATATATATATATATATATATAAGATACGTATCAGGTACGTTTGAAAGCCAAATTACAACGCAATATAACGAAATATTATAGAATAAATAAATATGTTTTACTTGCTTGAAGTAAAAAAATATTTCATAATATTGCGTTTTGATTTAGCTTTCAAACGTACCTGATGCGCATTTCATTTTATTCAAAATAACGTTTCTATAAGGGAACTCACACCCTGTCACACACACACACACACGCACGCACATACGCACGCACACACATATATGTATATATATATGTATATATATATATATATATATATATATATATATATATATATATATATATATATATAATAGTTAAATGTATGTACACACAAACAATCAACTATTTACATTGCTAGTTTCTACGGGGATATTGTTGCATGAAATTCATTTTGCGGTTTTAAAGACTGAGGAAAGAAATTTAATTTATTGCCCTATGTAACAATTGAACTCACAACGTTCAGTTCATGAGACTTTTCTGTTAAATGTATGTCCCGGCTTTTATATCTATCTTTTAGTTAGTGTTATAAAATGGAGTCCGAATTTTTAAGTATGAATGGAGTCTGAACTTTTCTTTTGCGATGTGATCAGAAAATACTGGGATTGTTTATTTTTAATGGAGAGGAAAGGGTGTTCCATAATGAAGCCCTACGGTGGTAGACGGGTTGTTTTTGCTAGTATACATTGATAGATCTGTATAGCAATATTTTCCTGCACTAGGCAGCACAAAATTACCTTGCTTACAGGCTGAGGGTTAGGCGTGGTCGGATACGTCTTTAACACTTGGTCAAAGAATCCAGATGCCTTGGCAGAATGATAAAAGGAATTTGACTTTTCGAAGTTGGCGAGGCGGGGTGGACTTCTCAATTTTAAATTGGGATGATAGTTCCCGGAAAGACCATTAGCAAATATCAACAAAATCGTCATTATATCTGTGAAATACGGGAAACGAAATAAAAATTAAAGTTGTCATTTCATGAGTAAAAGAATAACGTATGCATGTCAGCGAGAGACCCACCTCTTAGAAACGGTTGATATTATAAGAAAAAAACTTGCGAGGAAGAGTGGCTGATGTAATGGTTTAACCTGAGTTTCTTTGTTAAAACAAGAAAGAAAAACGGAAGAGCTTTGAACGAGGGGAAAGAGAGAAGGAGAATTAAAATGAGATATAGATTAAGCGAGAGAAAGAGAGAAAAGGACTAGAGGAAGAAATGCTAATCTCCAAACGATAGAATGAGAAACAGTAGTTTCCTTAAAAAGAACTTTTGTTTTAAGCAGATAAGAGAGGCTTGCCTGCAACCCTCGAATTGGGGAGGTCAGATTTTGAGGTTGACTGCTCAGGGCTAAGAACACTGGACAGCTAAGTGGAAAAATCATTTCGTTCTCCTTCGAGCGAGAAGTTGTTCTGAAAGAATTCAAGTTGAAAATCCTGTATGTTGAAACAGTTTATGCTGGTTGTCAAAATAAACCCGAATAAATTAAATTTCCTTGATCGATTGTATCTGGAATTATTTTATTAGTTTTGCATGTAATAAAATGCCCTGTGAAGTTTTTATTGATTATTGGTTGCTTTGCTTGTGGAGAATAACCCTGTTGATTTCAGATCTACCCTGAATTCGACACAGAGCTGCAGCTGCAAGGGACCCATATTTGCTGATCAGTGCTCTTTTGAAAAAAGAATTCAATCCTGAAGACTGAAAACGAGCGAGCAGCGTGTTAAAGTTATTGCCACGCGGACTTAGGGTCATGCGCGTTTTGTACGCTCAAGGCATCAGACTGCTCATTTTCAGTGACAACTTAGTGTCAGGTTACATTTTTAAGATCCGTAAATAGACGAAGATAAAAGTGTAGCCACAGGGATTTATGATTAGCGCCCCTTGACAACCCCCCTCTTGCTTACACTAATTGTGCGAGCCCCCCATTAGACGTGGTTACATTTGTGCTACGAAAGGCTTTTGTTTATAGAGGGTGAGAAACAATGATGCAAACTCAATCTACTTTGAGGACACGCCGCCATGAAAGACAAAAGTATGTTGCGTGACATCTTATTGTAATAAACACATTTTTGCACGAGCGTGTAACGTTTCGTTGGCGGCTGAAAAACATTGTAGAACCTCTTTTTTGCATTTAAGAACATTGTTGTAAAACGCAAACGTGTTGATATGCCGTAATTTTTACGGAGCTAAATAAGTAACACGTATAAGTTATGAACAGAGTATATAAAAACGGAAAAAAACTATGCCGTACTTTGCGGTAATTCCGCCAAATCCTGGGGTAATTGCGCCAATTACAAAAAAAAATGTGCTTTTTATATGCGTGGTTGTTAAACGGTACTTTAAGCTCGTTGGCGCAATTACCCCAAAGTACGGTATATATTTTCTTAAATGAATTTAGCAAATAGTTGTAACGACTTTATTACCTAACGGCTATTTATCTTCTTATTTCATTAAACATTAACTGTCACGTGGACGGATGGAAAAACGCCGCTATAGACAAATTCATCTGTCTAGGTTTGTTTGTTTGTTTGTTTGTTTGTTTTACCGCATATCATCCCTTTTCAGGTTATAGAATGCCGAATCCAGTGATTTTGAAGAAACAATTTTTAATAGAATATATTTGTTTTTTTGTTTTTTTTTCAAGTCGGTTTCTATTTAACCCATAGTTGGGACCCTAACAGGTACTACCACTCCGGGTCAGAGTGGACCTGAGAGCAATGGCAATTAAAGGGTGGCTCCACACTCCTCAGAGCCCGCAAGCTGGGGCCTCACCATCGGATATAGTTTAAGGTCATATCCAGGACCATCACTGTCTAGTTAATGAAATTGAAAATTCGATAAATATACTAAGGAAACCCTGTGTATGTTGTGTGCCTGTTTGAACAATAAATACCGTCTTGATTATGTTGTTATTAGAACAGAAATAGGGATTACTATCCAGGTGTGATAGCATCATTAAGTGATAGTGTCATCCATTAAAACATAGAGAATGTTTTGGAAGTATTTTGTGTGAACAGGGGCGATAACTCATTTGCCGTTTTGTGTTGATATTAGTTTCAGCTTAATCCACTTAGCGATAAATTCGATACGTCACTATGTATGTTCAAAATTCATATCTCTGTTTTTATTTTTTTCTTATTTTTAACTCTTGTTATTGTCTTATATGTCGTATTGTAACTTAAAACGTGGATTCGTGTCAAACACTAGATTGTGGGGAGTTGAGTAGCAGGATGTCTGTCTACATTAAATTTAAGCCTTTGCATAATCACTACATCCATGGAAGCAAGAAACAAGGTAAGGAGTTCTAAAGTCTAGCAGATTGTGATAAAAAAAAACTTTTAAAGTAGAAGCCTTTTCAGCGTCTAGGGACCTTAACTGTGAAACTGTGGGCAAACACCTCGGTTTATTTGCTCATTATATTACAAAATGATAGAAGTTAAAACTAAGTTCGAATAGCTGCTAACATGAACTGGACCTGCAGAGCAACAAGCAATGTGGCAGTTGCATCTGCATAGACATCAAAAGGTCCCCGCTCTGAAGTGTACGCATTTTCCTTGGCGTCATAATCAGCGAGCAGAAGATCATGTCTTTGTTCAAACCTCAAAAAGGCCTCAGAATCACCACCGAAATCTACCGGGAGATACTGAGAGGCGTGATAAATATATAAATGCATGCGATCGAAACCAGATACTCATAGGTCTGGGGCATGACCAATACCAAGATCATAAACCACGCATACAACATAATTGATGCTCTAATGGCATATTTGGATATTTTCATAATTACGCTCGCCTTGAAGTTAACGTCTCCGTTGACAGCAGTTCCATTAAAAAAGAATAGAATATTTAACTCTAACTGTTGCTAAGTAAACTGTCAAGTTTCTGCATTTAATGTATTACCTATTTGATCTTTTCGTTTAATGTCAGTTTTTTCTTCGCTGCCATGTATATATATATATATATATATATATATATATATATATATATATATATATATATATATATATTATTGGAAACCTCCTGTCTCTTGAGACAATGGCATTCTGCGCCTTGTTTAGTTTACTGCATCGTCTGCTGTGGCTAAATATTCCATTTTCGATTTTCAGCTACGTTGGCAGACGTTGCAGTTATAGTCAGCGGTAGGAACAGATTCTGACGCAAGTCTTCAGGTCTATGTTGCAGGCGTCCGTGTAGAGACCAGCTCGCCATATATATATATATATAACATTTAATATATATGTGTGTGTGTGTGTGTGTGTGTGTGTGTGTGTGTGTGTGTGTGTGTGTGTGTGTGTGTGTGTGTGTGTGCGCGCGCGAAAAATCACGGAGTGTCCACCTGTTAACGAAATAGTTGTAATGGGAAAATTCACGATGGAATATTAGAAAGTTATGAAAAACTGTAGGTTATTGAGTTTAAGCAAAATTTTATACGATATATGCCCTGCTACTATAAAACCGATGAATTGAGCTTTATCTTTATTTAATGGTTATTCTGTATTTTCAGTATTTTTCAAAAATAAACAGTCATTATATATGCATATATATATATATATATACATATATATATATATATATATATATATATATATATATATATATATATATATATGCGTGTGTGGGTGTGTGTGCCTATTCTTATTTAAAATAGTTATCATAGATTTGTAACAGTATGGGAAATAATTCTGCACATCCTTAAGTGAAAACTAGCAAACATAAAGAGCAGGTGACTAAAGTAGTTTCATTCCTTGTAAATAAGATGAATTGTTTCGTGAAGTGAAATTATTCATAAACGTTGTGAGTTAGTTGAAGAGCAAGAATAAAAGTATCTAGTCATTGTTAAAAATATGAAAAATCCAGCATGCATATACAGAACGAGATGCATATATATATATATATATATATATATATATATATATATATATATATATACATACATATATATATATATATATAAATATAATCTGATAATATATGCATATTCCTTTAGACATATGTACTTATAGATACATACGTTTATATCAATATGTATATATATAGATATAGAAAAAGATACGTATATATACATACATACACATGTATATATATATATATGTATATTCATAAGTACAAATGATGAGACTTACATATATTATGTATTAAATATATATGTAAATATATGCATATATGTACGTATATATGTATATATATGTAAATATATGTATATATATATACGCATACATGAATATACATGTATATATATACATATACATATAAATACACACATACATATATATATATATATATATGCGTGTGTGTGTATATGGCGCTATTATGTCTGCAGACATTTAAGATAAATAGAATAGCTTCCAATTATTATTTCATGAAGGCTAAAAGTCAAATTTCGCACCATCAAAATTTATGATTTCCAGTCCGTAATTATTCGGAAAAGCTAATAGGAAAATTGTAAATGAATGTCGCTTCTTGAGAAGCCAACGGCTACGCCAATGTTATTAATTAAGTTGTTCTGGTGATATTCTAATGAAAATCTGGCGCTATCTCTACTTGAAAGCAAACTTATAATTTCCACTAACCGGACATTTTGTCTCTAATGCTCTTCTCAATAGCGTTGGCGCTTCTTAGTATTTATTAGTTGCTTTAAAGGAGAAACGGTTTTCCTCAAGAAAAAACATGTTTCTATTTGTAATGGAGATTTGGTACCTGTTTGTTCGAAGTCACAGATGTACTTTTACTTCTAAACGTTTTATTCTATTATGTTTTTATTATCTATATATCTTTAATTATTTTTTATCATCAATTTACATTGTATTGTATTTATTATCTCTTTAATATTTTATCATTATCAATTTATTTTTTTAGTTATATTTTAATCATAAACTTCCCTACGGTGAAAGCTATGACAATACATCAAACTCTTTATTCGAGAAACAATGTGATGAGGCTTCTGAATCAGAACACCTAGTTTAGTAAGGATTGACATGATAGACCGGTGGAACTTGATCTTCATCAAATTATACTCAAAGACAAACAGTACGACAAAGATCTTTAGTAGATTACGACAAAGATCTTTAGTAGATTACGACAAAGATCTTTAGTAGATTACGACAGCGAGAAACATACGTTGCCAGTCTGAACACATGGGCAACATCAAAAATGATGAGTAACAATGTATTCACGAATGCCTCGAAGGGTATAGATCGATGGAGAGCGATAGCCGTCACTGCCTATATATATATATATATATATATATATATATATATATATATATATATATATATATAAAATATAAAGCTGAACGTCTGTGTGTGTGTGCGTGTGTGGTCACGAATACGCTCCTATATGGTTGACTATTTTCAAAAACTGATTACATATAATGATAGAAGATGTATCTAGACACAGGAATGGGTATCTTTGATCTGGCAGAACGGTGGTTCATAAAAATTGTGGGTCTGCGTTCGCGTCTGCCCCCCAAAGTTTGGAAACAAAAAATAAAAAAAAAAACGTTTACAAGGGTTTTTAGATATAGAATACTTTTATAAGTATGTTTCAACTTAAATAGGGATGATATAATAAAATTGTGGGGGCTGCGTTCGCGCCTGTACTCCATGGAAATATGGCACAAACTTTAACAAAGACTTTTCATATCTATTTGCGTAAGTATATTTTGATAATTATGTTTCAGTTTGAAGAAATATGGTATAATAAGATTATTGGGTGTTCGTTCGCGCCTGACCTCAATAGAATGTAAATATTTCACAAAGTTTAACAAGTTTTTTTAAGGGGCGAGGGTCCCCAATAATACCTTAACTTTAATCTTAATTCACGTTAGCTTTTATTTATTTTTTTTAGTTGAATCATATTGTGTCGAGTAAATTCAAGTTCTTACTAAAGTGAAAGCCAAAAAAAGTTGGAACTTTAGACAATTCTCGACACAAATTTTGCATAACTCTGTTTTTCCTTCTCCACTTGCACGTGGCACTCCTTCGAAAATAGATAAATAATAAAAAATAAGAGCGTTACTTGTTATCGTGTCAAAAGAAGGAAAAAATCCTGCTCACGTTATTACGTGTCTTTTTAAAAAACATTTACATAACCTTTTATTTTTATTTATACATCTGTTTAAGCTTTTTGTCAGTGTACTAGAAAGAATTAAGTTGATTACAACCCTTTCTGCGTGTTCTTTACATTACAATTGAATCCGACGGCGCAATACTACACCGTTCAATACCGTAAAACTGAAACAGAGCTGTTCTGCTTGAAAAGGGCGCAATTTTCTTTTTATTCATATTTATATTGATTTTCTGCTTTAAAAAACTAAAGTAATTACGGATTTACTATTTATAATATCCCATTTTACTGTTTCTAATTATTTTACTAAAGTAAATAAAGCTTCATTATTTTTCAAAACTGTTTTTTTCTTTGTTTTTCGATATTTCGTCGATATCATTAAGTAAGAGTGTTTAGTAGAAAAGCCAACAAACGACTACCTGAAAAAATAAATATACAAGAAATAAATGTTACTATAGTCAATAAAAGTTCAGTTCATGTTTTTCTTTTGTCTTGAAATAGTTTTTAATGCTCTTCACTTGAAATAATTTCAGCGAACCGAAATTAAAACGAAATTTGAGCCGATAACTACTTAAATTAATTTTTATATAAACTACACATGCAATAATCGAATATGCCTCAAGCACAAAATAACGGAAATCACTAAAATATGTTTATAAATATTCCCTACATTGACGGAACTCTCTTAAATTATTAACACAGAATGCTCAGGTTCCCCTCCTTCAAATTGAAAACAGGGCTCTCCATTTCAAAGTCGCTGCCATTTTGATTTTTTTTAAACCGGTTCGTGAATTAAAAAAAAATATTTTTTACAAACTACTTTAAAATACAAACCAATGAACTTTTCTACCATGAACGTAACTTTTATTGACTATGGTAACATTTATTTCTTGTATGTTTATATTATTATGGATATAACATTTTCTTTTTGTAAGGAAACATCATTTTGTTGGTCACTCTTGGCTACGAATGAAAACAAAGTTGATATAAAAAATATATTTTCGCAAAAATTATCTTTACTTTCATAATATTTTGCTTAGGGTAAAATTTTTGAGTATCAAAACCTATCTCTTTACAAGCCCCTCCTTTTCATAACTTATCATACTTTCATCAATCACAGTCCATTTTCTGTAGACTGTTTTTGAACCCAGTAAACGACGGGTATTCTGCTAGTATATATATATATATATATATATATATATATATATATATATATATATATATAAAAATATATATATGTATGTATGTATGTATGCGTGTATGTCAGGTCATGTCATATGCTACTGGTACCATGTAACCCAGTACTACCTGCCTCATGGTTGGGTCACCGGCGACTAAACTGATTCCCCCACCAGACTTGTTTGGTGAGGAGGCCGGCTAGTCTCCCTGAAGGATTAAAAACAAGACCTTCCAAAGGGCGAATGAACTCTTTTTCTGGGTCAACGGCCAACTAGTACCGTGTATATTTGTGTGTGTGTGTGTGTGTGTGTGTGTGTGTGTGTGTGTGTATTGGGGTAGAGAGGGCTCCCGTAAGCCGTGGTGAAGGCAACCTTTCTAGGAGAAGCAAATCTCTGATTTAAAAAGCCATAAAGCGGAAGACCAGAACCCGCATTAAGCTGGTCTGCAGTTTAATTTGTTGCTGGCTATCTTGCTTTTGCTTGTTGCTGGATCTCAACATTTTGAACCGAGAGACTTAGCTGTCGTACAAAGCTAAGACTCTTTAACATCATATGTGTATACATACTCCCTCAGACATTTGGGATCATGGATTTTAAATGTCTGAGGGAGTGGCACTCGTCTGACAAGACGTTGCAATCATCATGCGTGCGTGTATATATATGTATATGTATGTATGTATGTATGTATGTATGTATGTATGTATGTATGTATGTATATATGCGTGCGTGTATATGCATGTATAAGAATGACACTACTTGAATAAATGAATTATCAATTCAGTTCGTTAAACTATTTATGAGTGTTTATTGATCTCATCTCTAGAATGTTAGACACTAGGTCAAGTGTGGTCTGATGAATGTTTCTGATACGACTTTAACTTCCTCTGAACGATTGGATTCGGTCGTCTTCTCCAGGCATCGAACGCCGAGGCTGAGATGCACAAGTGTTCTGACGGACACGTCACACACTACCTGGCACATCGTCGGCCAGATCCTAGGACCTTACCGGACCATTCGATCGGCAGTAGTGACGGGTGGTATGTACAAAGGGCAGGGATGTGATTGTACCTATTTACTATGCCTCCCCACGGGACAGAGTTAGACACCAGGGTCGTTTTTTAACGTGGAGAAAAGGTACAAAAATAAAAATTGTCTCAGTCGTGAAGGATTTCTCCTCCAACGAAAGAGAACAAGAAATAGAAGTGCAGCATCTGGAGAACAGATGGTATTTATTTGCTCCCCCACTGAGCAAATTAGGCACAAGGCCGTTTTTAATGTGAGGTAAAAACCATCTCCCCTAAAAGTAGGCAAAAAGGGGGCACTCTAGTTACCAAAAATAATAATTGTCCCAGTATAGAGGGTTTCCCCTCCATTGACTGGTACAAATTATCTTAAGTGCAGCATCTGCCGGAACAGATGGTGTTTATTTGCTCCCCCACCGAGCAAATTAGGCACAAGGCCGATTTTTAATGTGAGGAGTGAAGGGAGGGGGAAGGGAAAAAGGGGACCAGCTCCCGAGAGGTGGGAAATGGGAGCTGGTTAATGGTCAGGCATGTGGGGTTGCCCCCACATCTGGTCTTTGCTAGTCATAGCTAGTCATAGCTTGCAGCATCTGCCGGAACAGATGGTATTTATTTGCTCCCCCACTGAGCAAATTAGGCACAAGGCCGTTTTTAATGTGAGGTAAAAACCAGCTCCCCTAAAAGGGGTCACTCTGGTTACCAAAAATAATAATTGTCCCAGTATAGAGGGTTTCCCCTCCATTGACTGGTACAAATTATCTTAAGTGCAGTATCTGCCGGAACAGATGGTATTTATTTGCTCCCCCACTGAGCAAATTAGGCACAAGGCCGTTTTTAATGTGAGGTAAAAACCAGCTCCCCTAAAAGGGGTCACTCTGGTTACCAAAAATAATAATTGTCCCAGTATAGAGGGTTTCCCCTCCATTGACTGGTACAAATTATCTTAAGTGCAGTATCTGCCGGAACAGATGGTATTTATTTGCTCCCCCACTGAGCAAATAAGGCACAAGGCCGTTTTTAATGTGAGGTAAAAACCAGCTCCCCTAAAAGGGGTCACTCTGGTTACCAAAAATAATAATTGTCCCAGTATAGAGGGTTTCCCCTCCATTGACTGGTACAAATTATCTTAAGTGCAGTATCTGCCGGAACAGATGGTATTTATTTGCTCCCCCACTGAGCAAATTAGGCACAAGGCCGTTTTTAATGTGAGGTAAAAACCAGCTCCCCTAAAAGGGGTCACTCTGGTTACCAAAAATAATAATTGTCCCAGTATAGAGGGTTTCCCCTCCATTGACTGGTACAAATTATCTTAAGTGCAGCATCTGCTGGAACAGATGGTATTTATTTGCTCCCCCACCGAGCAAATTAGGCACAAGGCCGATTTTTAATGTGAGGAGTGAAGGGAGGGGGAAGGGAAAAAGGGGACCAGCTCCCGAGAGGTGGGAAATGGGAGCTGGTTAAAGGTCAGACATGTGGTGTTTCCCCCACATCTGGTCTTTGCTAGTCATAGCTAGTCATAGCTTGCAGCATCTGCTGGAACAGATACTACACTTTGATCTTGACCAAAAAGGCCAACTGTTGACCCGCGCCTACCGGGAATTCCTCGTTCACGTGGTTGATTACAGGCCTCGATGCCTATCATAAGAGGTGGTTAAGAGGTTTCCCAACCCTCACGAGCCGGGGCGAAGACCGACTGATACCTGCAGACCTGTTATCGTTTCGCGTCGTGTGGCTTTCTGACACCCGTCCTTCTAAGAAATGGGTGAGAAAACCGACGCAGACCCGAACGCCAGGGAAGACGCCGAGCCCGCCGTAAAAATCACTAACATCGGCGCACTAGTTAGCAGGCCGAAGTCTCGTTCGTTATCGGGATCAATCAGACGTTGTCCTTGATTTTTTGAAACAATATCGTTACGTATTTACTCCCAGACCCGCACGTTACATATAGAGAGAGTCGAAGAGAAACAAAAAAAAATATAGAAAATAAATTCGAATTAGCTTTTTCTCCGTTGAAATAAAATACATTCATTCATGATACTTTCAAAATAACGCATTGGTTATTGTAAAAGTCTCCTATTTCATTCAGTCTACCATGTAGTCAACAAGACTACCGTCTCGGCGCGAGCTTAAAAGTCTTTCGATGCCACGGGTAATCCGTTCATATCATGCCAGCACGCGCTTCTCCGGGTCCTTGCCACACAGTGTCCTTTTTCTCCCCGCTTTTTTGATTTCTTCCTTCATTATGGTGTCACTTCGCGCACTAGCTCGGCCATTTATATATGCGTCATGCTGTTGCCACTGATGCGGCTGCTTCATGTGCTAGCGGCTCTGTTACATGTGAAACGAACTGGATTCGAACTGAATAAACCCAAGTTTCAGTCCGGGCCCTTAATTTTTTTAGCCACTGCGACAGCCTGCAATATATAAGAGCAATGAATTACCTTATCATGTACTATTCAGAGCGGGGTACTGCAGTATCTATCCTGTTATTATAATGCCATCTTCTCAGGCATTAGCTCGTGATTTAGAGGTAGTGCAGTATGTGTTATGTTGTCGTGTGATCATCTCTGTGTATTACCTTTCTTTTTGTTAGTGAGTAGCGTAGTGTATTTTCTCTTGTAATGAGACCATACTCCAAGGCATTATCTTTTCCTTGTTGTGTAGCGTACTATAAACAGCGAATAGAAAGTGAATCTTGCTTATTTTCGGCAGTCTCGTAACTTTCACTATCCTCATTTAATCCATTAATCCTCATATTTCATGGGCGATGTTTCTGATAAATGGAGAAAAAATATTTTGTGTTGGCTTAAAATCTATCTACATAACATTTATTGTTGGCTAGCTTTCGACCTGAAAGTTGTAGTTTTAGCTCCTTACATTAAGTGGATTAATTCTTTGTCTGGGGCGATTTCTATAAAAGGGGGTAGACATCCATGTTATCACTAGGGTTATGACAAGAGAATATTCTTCTCATTGTTTTGACTCTCGAGTATATACCCGACACAGTTAGACACAGTTAATCAATCGACAACCACATCACCTCATATAAAAACATATAAGATATTAACTGATATATACTTGAGAGTCAAAATAATGAAAAGAATATACCCTTGTCATAGCCCTTGTTATCACACACCTCCTATGACCAGCTTGATATTTAGTACATAAATTGCAATACATAAAGCATACCATTATGAGACATAAATTATACACACTTGTTAAGTCCACATTAGATAATTTATAAAACAAAGTATACATTCCTATTACATAGGTGACGAAATAGCAAAGTTTTGATAATGAATCAAAACCAATAACAAAAAAACAACAAATACCGGCCACGTGATCTTCAAAATGGAATCACAATTGTGCATTTACCTGATGGCACCATCGTTCTAGTTATTACTTCCTCTTTTGTGGGAAGTGTAATTACAATCGTCTCATGATAGCAAATACATACCACTCGATGGAGCGTATATTTACTAGTAATTTTAATAATATATTTTTACAATTTGTTAAAACACCAACCCTAACAATAAAACATATTCAATGTGTAACTTCTGTTATTAGATTTTTGATAAAATGTTCTATCGCCAATTTATTTTATTCTTTTCAGAAAGACAATGAATATATATCTGAATGGAATTCTATAGACATTATGCACTTCTTTTGTAGTGAAGTATGTTCGATACTGTTATAGACGTCTTGTAAAAGTCGATGTAATTGAATTTAATACAAAAATAGCTATATTAAAACATATTAGAATTCGTATATACATTACCACATTTCACACGTATTTCAAAAATAAAATTAAATCATCCGACTGCTAAGGTACGTAATTACGACTTTATCCATTTTAAAATGAATTTCTTTGAAATCAAATTTTGTCTTTCGGTCGACTAAAAAGTAGAACTTTAAATAAATCCGTTTTTAAAAAGTCGCATTCGTTTGATTGATTGAATAGACGACAATTATATTTCAGGGGGCTTGAGTTCCTCAATGTTTAAAAACCTTATACCTTACTTCGGCATAATTTTCGTTACGTTATTATGAGCATGGCGACTTTAGTGTATGCTGTCAGTCAAATTCAATCTTCTATCAAAATTAATCAAATCAAAATTTAATCTTAACCAGATAAAAATGTAATCTTTAATCAAATTTTATCAAATTTTATATTATGTTTATAAAATTCTAACCTAGCCGGATTGTTTATGTAATCGAGGTTGGCATGTAAAACGATCAAATGTACTTGGTTGACACCAGAATTGTAAAAGAAGGACATTTCAACTCGTTTTTTTTCAATATGTATGTATGTATGTATGTATGTATGTATGTATGTATGTATGTATGTATGTATGTATGTATGTATGTACGTATTTATGTATTTTGGGGTAGAGAGGCTCCCGTAAGCCGTGGTGAAGGCAACCTTTCTAGGAGAAGCAAATCTCTGACCATTACCCGCATTAAGCTGGTCTGCAGTTTAATTTGTTGCTGGCTATCTTGCTCTTGCTTGTTGCCGGATCTCAACATTTTGAACCGAGAGAGAGACTTAGCTGTCGTACAAAGCTAAGACTCTGTAACATCATATTTGTATAGATACTCCCTCAGGCATTTGGGCTCATGGATTTTAAATGTCTGAGGGAGTGGCACTCGTCTGACAAGACGTTGCAATCATCACGTATGTATGAACCCTTTTTCGGGGTCAACGGCCAACTAGCACCGTGTGTGTTTGTATGTATGTATGTGTGTGTGTTGGGGTGGAGAGGGAACCTGTAAGCCATGGTGAAGGCAAACTTTCTAGGAGAAGCAAATCTAAATTTTAAAAACCATAAAGGAGGAGACCAGTACTCGCATTAAGCTGGTCTTCAGTTTAACTTGTTGCTGGCTATCTTGCTCTTGCTTGTTGCTGGATCTCAACGTTTTAACCGAGAGAGAGAGACTTAGCTGTCGTACAAAGCTAAGACTCTGTAACATCATATGTATAGATACTCCCTCAGGCATTTGTCTATTAAAATGATCCTGTGGCGATGGAAGCCACTTTTAGGCTCATGAATTTTAAGTGTCTGAGAGAGTGTCACTCATCTGACAAGACGTTGCAATCACCATGTATGCATGTATGTATGTATGTATGTATGTATGTATGTATGTATGTTTAAGAGAATGCGGGCGTGGAAAGCTGCAAAAGGCACTTTGGAGGAGAGATCTGGAATTTTTGCCAAATAACCATGCAAATTGGATCTATGAAACCTGTGGTCGCCTTCTCTCTTCAAAGACAGTGTATATGAGCCACCTGAAGTCTCACAATAACAGACCATTGTCATTCAATGGTCCACAGCGACCTTATAGCACAGTGTGTGTAATATGCAGTAAGGTATGCAGCTCTACATATGGATTGAGAAGGCACATTGGTTATGCACAAAGACAATATTCCTTATCCGGATCCAATCAACCCCGTAAAGACATTGAACTTGGTGTATCATGTATGTCGTGACCCCTGTAAGGTAACTGCGTGCCTTCAAAGTCACCTGAGGACACATGAGAGGGTTCTTAATACAGTATAGGAATTTTGAGACGGTGAAGAGTCTTCAATCATCATGTATGTATGTATGTATGTATGTATGTATGTATGCATGTATGTTGTATGTATGCATGTATTTATGTATGTATGTTGTATGTATGTATGTATGTATGCATGTTGTATGTCAGGTCATGTCATATGCTACTGGTGCCATGTAACCCAGTACTACCTGACTCATAGTCGGGTTACCAGCGACTAAACTGGTTCCCCCACCAGACTTGTTTCGTGAGGAGGGTGGCTAGTCTCCCTGAAGGATTAAAAATAACATCTTCCAAAGGGCGAATGAACAATTTTTCGGGGTCAACAGCCAACTAGCACCGTGTGTGTTTGTGTGTATGTATGTGTGTTGGGGTAGATAGGGCTCCCATAAGCCGTGGTGAATGCAACCTTTCTAAGAGAAGCAAATCTCATTTAAAAACCCATAAAGTGGGAGTCCAGTACCCGCATTAAGCTGGTCTGCAGTTTAACTTGTTGCTGGCTATCTTGCTCTTGCTTGTTGCCGGATCTCAACGTTTTTAACCGAGAGAGAGAGAGAGAGAGAGAGAGAGAGAGAGAGAGAGAGACTTAGCTGTCGTACAAAGCTAAGACTCTGCAACATCATCTGTGTATAGATACTCCTTAAGGCATTTGTCTATTAAAATTGTCCTGTGGCGAAGGAAGTCATTTTTGGGCTCATGGACTTTAAGTGTCTGAAACAGTGGCACTTGTCTGACAAGACGTTGCAATCATCATCACGCATGTATGTATGCATGTAAATTGTGCTTCGATCGCGTGTCACCAATCCTCGAGTTTTTGAAATGCTTCTTAAATGTGAAAATAAGAAAAAACATATTTTTTATAAAAATATAAGATTTTTGATTATTTAATATGTGTTCAATTACAGCACCAAAGGTCTCACCTCAGGAAATGGAAAAGCTGCTGTCACTACTGATGTCGAGAACTTGAAAAGAAGACCTACCAAGCAGACGTAACAGACAGCATATCAATATCTTGATTTTAATGAAATATGCCTGTCTTTTTATCCTCCAAGGAGCTGGTTGACTAGTACGTAACAACCCGTCCAGAAACGTCCCCACGGTAAATAGAAATCAAGTTACTGTCTCCGATAAACGATTTGGTAACACAACGTTAAATAAATAGCGGATCAAGAAACATACTCGGTTATTTAGTTAAAGAATATTTAGCTGATAATAGCAATTATTTTTACGAATAAAAATTATTAATCTCCCTCTCACGGCAGGATAATATATCACAAGCGTCACGAGTAAGATTTTAATAGCATCCGCTCTATAGAAAGTGCACTCTGGTCTGCAAAATATGCCTCCCCAGCCCTATCAGCATTCCCCAGTAGGAGTGCCTAAGGTGGTTAGCAATAAACTAATATCTTTTTCAGAGGAAGAAGGCTAAGCATGGGAGAATAAACCTCCCAGAACGTCACAGAACCAGAGACATGCCTCAGTTAAAAGAGAACTGAGCAAACCATTTGAACGATTGCTTAAACTCCGTGGGTTTTGGTGCCAAGTAAAAATCCTTGGCTGATGGCTTAAAGAAAAAGAAAGAAGTTTCTCCAATGTAAACTTGAAGGCCGCGTTCTCCATGCTCAAATCCCAACAAGTCGAAGTTCAGATGTTTTTTTGGGTGTGTCGTTGTTCTGTATACAAGGTAGATCTTTGTCATAAGCTTATCTTTGGAGTTGCAGACAATAGAGTTGATGTCAAATACAATCAACTACAATAAAATACAATCAACACCAATTAGTCTATAAGGTTGCAATCATGCGAGTTAGGGGGTGGATAGAAGATCTTGAGAATATCAAAGAATAGAAATAAAAATTCCCAGAAAACCTCTTTTAGTAGGTATTGTTGAAGGCTTGCAAAACATCGTGATTTTTTCAAACATGCGCCTAGAGAACATGCAGAAAAAAAAATAAACGTGAAAAGTTTAGCAAATGATAGGAATCAGGGAACTTCAGATAAAAAGAATCAATACTGATTGAAAAATTCAAACCAAAAATTACAAACAGACTAACTATTTTCCATATACGGTCTCAGTTATAAATTCATACAAACAAAACAAAACAAAAGGCTTATTTATAAATAGATATTGAGGAGTTTTGTTTGTCTCCCCATGTGGGTAGGCCAGGTAGAGGATGACTTTTTAGTGCGGAGAAGATCTCCCTCCTCAGAAGGGACGGGACGCCTGGAAAGGCACAAGTATAAGAATGAGAATTATCTCAGTCATGAAGGATTTCTCCTCCACTGATTGAGGGTAGGAGGGGTGCGCGCAGTGTTGGAACAGATACTACACTGTGGTTCTAGGTATATTTTAGTGTTGTAGGTTTCAAGGTAAGTTGGTATTGTTTAATGTATAATGGTATAGGGATGTTGTACCTGTGTGTGGCTAAGTGTGTGTGTGTGTGTTTTTTTTAATGTATTGGTTCTGATTTAGGTGTGGGGTGTACATGTGTATGAACGTGCGTGCGGGTGTGTTTTGCATTTAATTTGTTTGTGTGTTGATATTAAGCTCTATTAATTCGGGAGTGAATCTTGTTATGAATTTTTTTTTCCTGTGTAAGTAAATAAAATAGTTGTCTGTTTGGAAGATTGGCATTATTTTGAAGCTATTTCCACTGCATGAATGCACGTGTTTTGAAATATAGTGATGTCTGTTATCTGCGATGTTAATGTTGTTCTTATGTAAGTCCACTCTATTGCTGAGGTGTTTCGTGGCGCTTATGTAAGATTTGTCGCATGCTATGCATCTAAGTGCATACACTACATTTCTGGAGGTGCAGTTTAGGCCCTTTTTTATTCTGAATGTTTGTGTTGGATTTTTGAATGTGTATGTGTTTCCTTCTATTATTATGTCAGAAACTCCACATCGCTGTTTATTGCATTTTGTGACTCCTTTTGTAGTGTATTGAACGAGTTTAGAGGAGGTTAGGATGTGTTTTAGGTTTTGGGGTTGGTGTTTGCTTTTTATTATTTTTTTTGTTTTGGGTATTTTGTTTAGTTTATCGTTCTGATTGAGAAGGATAAGGTTTTTCGGCATTTGTGTAAATAGTTCTGGGTTGTTTGTGTTGTGTGTGGAGAGGTATGCTAGAATTTGTTCTTTGTTGTGGTTTGGGGGGGTTCTTAGTTGGTCTACTGGAATTTTTTCTGTCAGTTCAATACCTTTACGTATAAGTGGTGGTGGATATCCTCTTTTCCGCATGGTTATTTGCAGTTCATTTAGTTGAGCCGAACGGAAGTGCCTGTCTGTACCAGAGAGTAGGATATGGATTTTAGGTGGGTTTGTGGTAGATGTCTGTGATTATATCGTTGTTTTTAATTGTTACTAGGATGTCTAGAAAAGGTAGTTCTGTGGGGCTCTGTTCTAGGGTGAAGTTTATTTTGGAGTGTAGGTTTTGTAGTATAGTGTAGTATATATATATATATATATATATATATATATATATATATATATATATATATATATATATATATATATACTGTGTCAATCGCTTTATTGCAGATTAGTAAAATATCAATATTTCACTAAATATACGCCAGAACAAAATGAATATACTATCAAACAACCGGCTCCTTTACGGTTAGTTATTTCCAAAGATGTTATTCAAATTCATCCGATATTCACGAAATGGCATTTTATTCTTTAACGAAGTATTTCCACTGTCTATCGCTTTATTGCAGGTCTCTTAAAATGTTGTTTTAGGGAAAAAATACAATGTCTTATATTGCGAAATTTACTTTTTATAAAAATTTTCTGTCAAAGAATAATAAACCAAAACATATCCTAGGTATTGGGCTCATATAAATGAATTATTTATCGACATATCCACCATTTGTTAACTGAAAACAACGCTTTGTCCCCCGAGGAAGTCAATTCTGTTATCTTAAAAGGCGCTGTGTCTCTAGCAACATTAACTATGTTCCTACACAAGGCATCCTTGGAAGTAAATTGCTCTCCTTTCTCATAAACTTCTCTTTTTAATATTGACCAGCGATATTCAATAAGGTTAAGGTCTGGATAACACGGTGGTAAAGTCATAAGAGTTTCCCTAACGAATTCCATACATTTAAGTAAGGATGCAGTCGCCCAAGCAGAATGGGATGGTACATTGGCATGTATAAAAATCATCCGAAAGCGACGTTACAATGGTAGATCATCTAGCCATGTCGACAAATGATTATCAAAAAAAAAGCCGTGTACGCATTGATGGTAAGTTTTACATCCTCCGGAGCTTGGAATGGTCCAACCAACTTATTCCAGGCCAAAGCATGGTGCCTCCACCTCCTTGTTGGCGATGAACTCTGTAACGGGTCGGAATTCCGTTCAGGTTTCAAACTTTGGTCAAACTATCCGGACCCTTAAGAGTAGCATGAGCCTCATCCCTAAATAAGACCTGTTGGTATTCCATTTTCATGTAATTCTGTGTCCAAGCTATTCGTTTTCCCCTATGTTGTTTGCTCAATAGAGGCATTGGAAGGGGTTTGATGTTCTTTGCAATCTCATTCAACACATTGTGTCGGGCCTGCCTTGATTTTGGAGCAATTCCAGCTTTTGCAAAAACGACAGCATTGGTACTGTTTGTGTTTCGGTTGACTTCCATACGAATTTTTCGAATATCACGATCTAAAAGGTTTCTCCTGATGCCCTTATTTTTCCGGATTTGCTGCTTGAGTTGTTCAAGAATGCAGCCAAGGTTTTTGGATCCCATTCCAGTTCCGTGGCTAAATTCTTGATGGGCAATCCTTCTGCGAGTCCAGCAACTATCCTTTGCTTTTCGATAACCTTTATTCGTCTGATTTTTTGGCATTGTAAGAGATCTACAATAAAGCGATGGACAGTAAAATTTCTTTGATAATAAATAAAATGTCATAA
This sequence comes from Euprymna scolopes, assembly GCF_053919585.1. NCBI lineage: Eukaryota > Metazoa > Mollusca > Cephalopoda > Sepiida > Sepiolidae > Euprymna > Euprymna scolopes. The sequence continues at coordinate 105,844,427 of NC_136484.1, forward strand.
CTTCGTGAATATAGCATGAATTTGAATAAAATGTTGGGAAATAATTAAACATAAAGCACCGCTTTGATGGTACAATTTTTCATTTTTTTTTGTGACGTATATTTAGGGAAATATTGATATTTTACTAATCTGCAATAAAGCGATTGGCACAATATATATATATATATATATATATATATATATATATATATATATATATATATTGTCTTGCATATAATAAAAATTCTAGATTTGAAATTTAATCGTTTCATATCATAAAATTAAAATTACTAAGTTATGATTTATTTGCTCTATCTGGTATATTGAGCAATTTCCATTTAGATAGGATTGTCTTTATAAAATATTACTGCCAATAATATTTGTAAGACCGATAATCACTGGATTTGCATATCAGTAGATTGCTTGCATTACATTATTCTGAAGTATATATATATATATATATATATATATATATATATATATATATATATATATATATATATATTAAAATAAAATAAATAAAAAGTACACCTATTGATTGGATAATTACTTGATATTTGTTAATTTTTTAAAGAGAGATTCCGTCAAAGAATACTACTCCATCCTTCCATTTTGGCATTATCCCTAATATACATACATATATATATACATATATATATATATATATATATATATATATATATATATATATATATATATATATATATATATATATATGCACTGTTTACTTATTTAAACCTTATATCGTAATAAAACTGGGAAATGTATGAAACCCACCTCGTCTTTCGTTGAAATAATTATTGAATAACACGAAGGCGGCTGATATACCGAAAAGCAGGCAAACCAACCTGAACATTATGAATGTACCTATTTACAATGCCTCCCCACGGGACAGAGTTAGACACCAGGGTCGGTTTTTAACGTGGAGAAAAGGTACAAAAATAAAAATTGTCTCAGTCGTGAAGGATTTCTCCTCCACTGAAAGCGAACGAGAAATGGAAATGCCACATCTGAAGAACAGATGGTATTTATTTGCTCCCCCACTGAGCAAATTAGGCACAAGGCCGTTTTTAATGTGAGGTAAAAACCAGCTCCCCTAAAAGTAGGCAAAAAGGGGGCACTCTGGTTACCAAAAATAATAATTGTCCCAGTATAGAGGGTTTCCCCTCCATTGCCTGGTACAAATTATCTTAAGTGCAGCATCTGAAGAACAGATGGTATTTATTTGCTCCCCCACTGAGCAAATTAGGCACAAGGCCGTTTTTAATGTGAGGTTAAAACCAGCTCCCCTAAAAGTAGGCAAAAAGGGGGCAGTCTGGTTACCAAAAATAATAATTGTTCCAGTATAGAGGGTTTCCCCTCCATTGCCTGGTACAAATTATCTTAAGTGCAGCATCTGAAGAACAGATACTACACTTTGATCTTGTTTATATATTTTATTGCTTTTAAAAATTTTGAAAATACAATTAAGTAAAAAACAAAATCAACATTATTAGAATATATAATTAAGTTTAATTTAAGTTTTACGTGTCCGTTTTTTTATTTTTATTAATTTACTTTTGCTTTTGTTTTCTTTTTGTTGCTTTATTTATTTGTTTGATTGTTATTTTCATTATTTTATGTGGATTATTTTATAAGCAAAACATTTTAGTATTTTTAATAAACCATTCATTTTATATTTTTAAATTTTATGCTTAAAACGAAAAAAAAAGAAAATTCCCTAGAGTTACTTCCCTTAGATTTTAGGAAAGTTATTGCCCTTGGACATAATTTATGAATTATCTCCCTTACATTTCATAAAAGTTTTTAGAAATACGCATTTGTCTCGATAGACAATACGCAAAGAAATGTATCCACGCTCTAAGCCCAGTTCGGGACAAGATCAAAGTGTAGTATCTGTTCTTCAGATGCTGCACTTCAATTTCTTGTTCTCTGTCAGTGGAGGAGAAATCCTTCACGGCTGAGACAATTTTTATTTTTGTTCCTTTTCTCCACATTAAAAAACGGTGGGGAGGCATTGTAAATAGGAACACCATTTTATTTTATTTATTTATTTTAGTAAAAATACTATCAACTAATTATTCCTGATCTCACCCAGATTTTTAGTTGTTTCATGTGCATTATTTACATTTAATATTTGTTTGGTAAAAAAAAAAAAAAAAAAAAAAAAAACTTTTTACGTGTCTATTCGCTTTTTATTACGACTGGCAGATCGAGCGTACCGGAAAGCGAAATGAAATTGACAACTTCTAAACAAAAATGAGTACCTTTTATTTTCTTGAATAAAAAAATAAATAAATAACCCCCTACTCGACGAGAACACGACTGTTTTAGCTTTAATGATTATTTTTTATTCAAACGTAACAAATAAAAATTTCAATTTGGCTTGAACTTTGCGGTTTTCGGATTATTTTTTTATTTTTATTATTGTTTTTTAGCCGGATTTTTAACAAACAAAACAAAACAACAACAATGTTGGTGCTTATGCACTTATGTTACCGTTATTTTTATGATTTAAGTGCCTTCTCAAATGTTTGAAGTGTTTCTAATGTTTTTACCTGTGTAACTATGATTTATATATATAAAAGAACCCTCCCCCTCCCCCCCCCAAAAAAAGCCGGTCAAAAAATATCCACCAAGAAAATAAAACATAAAATAATCCGAAAAGTGCAAAGTTCAAACAAAAAAAAAAAAGGCCAGTTGTCAATTTGGTCTCATTTCGTTTTCCGGTACGCTCGATCTGACTTTTTGATCACCCGTCTGGTCAACCATATTAGATATTCATCGTTAGTTATTTAGACGAGACATACACATTTTAATCATGATTTTCTCTAGTTCAGATGGGTGCAGTAAATAAACTTTGAACTCGAAATGACCCCTAATGTATTAATTATAACATAAGACACAGAAAAGAAACATTTTTAAGGCGTACACAGCTTTATTTTCTCATATAACTACCGTACGCACTCAGTGGATTTTACCGTAGTACCTTTCTTGAACACGATGTAAGTTTTTTGTTTTGGCATTGTTTTTGTTTTTTTTTTGGGGGGGGGGTCATTTTTGGAAGTATTATACTAGTGGAAAAAGTAGACAATCCCAAATGAATTCTTGTTTCTAATCAAATTTTTCTGGCAATTCAAACCAAGTTCAACAAGCCACGCATGTGTGGTCCCCCTCTTGTGCTGCATGTGAGATGACGTCACAAAAAATAATAAAGAAATGATGAATGTGAGAAGTGTGAAAGGCCAACGTTGCCTTCACATTTTTGCCAAGTTTCAGAAAAATCTAATGGATGGAGCAAAAGTTATGGGGTAAAAAGTGTAATTTTTTTTTCAATTTTGGAGCATTTGTGACCCCTTTTGAGCTCCTGGGAACGCCGAATCCTAGTGATGCAGTTTCACGCCTTAAGACATGTATTCAACATCATGGAAAACTACTATATAGTGTAGGGGTGCAGTGGTTTAAGTGGAATTAAATCTCTTTGCCCCAAACAAAATAAAAAAAAAAGAATTTAAAAAAATAACACCTTCTGATTTAAAATGCACTGCATTTATTTTTTAACAAAAAGAACAAGGTGAATAAACAAAGGTCCGATCAGTGAAAGTCCTTTCGAAGTCATTATGATTAGAATGTTAGATGAAAGTCCTTCGTGGAATCAAGGAGTTTAGAAGGTTAAAGTCCTGTGTGAAAATAAGGAGATTATTTTAAAGTTTGTGTTTTATTTGGCGAAGTTCGCCTTACTTAAAAGTCCCATGAGGAAGGTAATTTGTTGTTATTAATTAGAAAATGAACGGAATGGATGCGTGTGTGCATAAGTGATTTTTGAGTGTCCGCAGGGTGTGTGTAATCATGGTGTTGGTGGCTTCAGCAGTGATGATGTTGTGAAGACGCAAGGCATGTTCTCGTGTGCCGTCGAAGCGAGAAGAAAGGAAGAAGACTGAAGTGACTGAATGAACTAATAAACTGAATTAATTAATTAACCATAGAAGACTATTTGATGCATTTTTATACATTTTGGACCGGCTCCAAAAGCAAGATTGCTATTGCTGATATTTTTGAAAAAGCGTTAAAAGGACAATCTTCTGAATTTTCTCATTGGTCACTTGTATCACGTGATACTGTCACCAACTACGTCCGCCAGAAATATGTTCATTTTACTTTTGTTGTTTGAGTCACTGCATAACAGGTATTCATATCAAGTTCTTGAGTAATATGAAAAAAGAGCTCCAAAAAGGCATGTTATTTTAGCCCTAAAAGTCCCAGAGGGATGCGAACCAGAATTTTGCCAGGATCACTTATACTGAATTTATATGAAGAACAATAGCCTCCACATTTTGATCAAGTTTCAGGAAAATCTAATGGATGGATCAAACGCTATGAGGCAAAAAGTGCATTTTTGGCCATTTGGAGGCATTTTTGACCTCTTTTGAGCCCCTAGGAACGCCAAATCCCAGTGTTAAATAGATAACGGTGCAGTTCCAGGCATTAACACATGTATGAGTTTACCACCATGAAAAATCACTATACAGTCAGACATATCAAGTTTTTGTTGAGAAATATGACAAGAGCTACAAAAAGAGGCGTTTTTAGCGCTGAAAGTCCCTGGGGACACGAACAAGAATTTTGCCAGGGTCACCCATGCTGGACTTGACAATGACAATATTAAGAACAATAGGCTCCACATTTTGGCCAAGTTTTAAAAAAATCTAATGGATGGATCAAAAGTTATGAGGCAAAATGTGTCATTTTTCGCCATTTGGGGGCATTTTTGATATCTTTTGAGCCCCTGAAGCGCAACGGGAATTTTTGTAAAAAATTTCTTTTAACTGTGCACATCTATTTAATGAAATACAATTTGTGGCAAAATTTCAGGAAAAACTAATGGACGGTTATCTGGCAATAGTTGAACTAACGGACGCACGGATGCACAGACACGTGGAAGCCACTGAAAATATAGGTCCCTCTCGAATAAATCAGGGGACCAATAAAGTAATGAAATATTACAACAAAAACATTAAATGATGAAACATTTATTGAATTTAATTGAAATTGTAAAAAAAATTAGAAACACAATTTTAAAACAAATTATATTTAAAATTTACAAAGATATTATAACATTATATATTTTAAAAAAATGTTTTCAAAATATCGCCTTTATGTAAATATTACGTTTAATTATATTCATGCAGGTATTCTTCATAATTTATACTTGCGTAATATTTGTGTAAAAACGTTATAGCAAACACAAACTTCTTTCTATATACATTTATGTATGCATATACATATATTTGTTTAAAAACATTTGCCTACCAAACTCCTGTCAGTTTGTCTACAAACATGAAACGGGCCCTATGCAATGTTCATAACTTTATGTGCATATGTATATATATATATATATTAAAAAGTTTGATTCATTTCCAGGTCAGCTACATCTAAAATTTCAAGTTTTTAGACCCAAAATTGGCGGAGGAGTTTGGTAGAGTCTGCAATGGTCAACTCTTTCAACTTTGATCTCTTGGCAGCCAAATTTTCACCCAAAATCTGATTAAAAAGCTTGCTGCATGTCTGAATACCCTTGATGTAAAATTAAAAATGTTTAGACCCAAAATTGGCTGAATAGTTTGCTAGAGACATCAAAGGTAAAATCTTCTGAACTTTGACTCTTGGGCAGCCAAATTTTCGGCCAAAAACGGATTAAACAGCTAGCCCTATGTCTGAATACACGTTATGTAAAATTTCAAATGTTTACACCAAAAATTGGCCGAGTAATTTGGTAGAGACCGCAGAGGTAATTTTTTTTTTAACTTTGACACCAATTTTGACCTCAAATCAAATGATAAAGTTTGTAACCTACATCTATAATTTCAAGTGTTTAGATCTAAAATTGGTGGAAGAGTTTGGTAGAGTTTTCAAAAGTCAAACCGTTGAACTTTGATCCTTTGACAGCCAAATTTCTGGCCGAAAACCGATTGCCAAGATTTTTTTCCAAATCTCAATACCCCTTATGTCAAATCTCGAGTCTGTAGACTGAAAATTGACAGAGTAGGGAAATGTACACACACAGACACACACACACAAAAATTTCACTTTTATAGATATACTAGCATTTCAGCTCGGCGTTGGATGTGTATGTTGAGCAAAAAAACAAAATAAAAGTGGTAGTAGGAAGGCAGGCTCGACCCCGTACCGCAAATGTAGAAAAGAACGGGAAAAATACCTGACGTCTTTGCTGTTACGACCACCAACAAACCGGAAGTTACTTATAATTAAATTAAGGCTAGACAGTCGAAAGGAGAGGATGACTTTCAAAAAAGCGACCCCCCCCCCCGTAGAAAAGTGCCTAGTTGAAGGTTAAGATATTAATGTTTTTAGCCAATTTTTCGATATTTGTCGTCTGAAAGGTCGAACTTCACAATGATACTGATTTCGGTAAAATCCATCACCTCTGTCGAAAATTTTAGGCAGACATGCAAACAGAGATACATACATACATTTATATATTGGTAACTAAAAATTTTCGACCGAAACCGATTAAAAAGCTTGCCCTATCTCTGAATACCGTTTATGTAAAATTTCAAATGTTTAGAACAGAAATTGACTGAGTAATTTGGTAGAGACCGTAAAAGTCAATTGTTTTTAACTTTGACCACTATTATGAAGTTATTAAGTTAGATCCATGTCCAAGGAACCTATATCTAAAATTTCAAGTGTTTAGACCCAAAATTGTCGGAGGAGTTTGGTAGAGTTCTCAAAGATCAAATCGTTGAACTTTGACTCCTTAACAGCCACATTTCTGGTCGAAAACGGATTACAAAGATTTTCCCAAATCTCAGTATGCTGTATATCAAATTTCGAGTCTGTAGACTGAAAATTGACAGAGTTATTGCGTAGGGGAATGTACACACACAGACAGACACGCAGGCAGACAGATACACAGACACGTTCACTTTTATAGATAGATAGATAGATAGATAGATAGATAGATAGATAGATAGATAACTATATATTGGCTCCAATATAATCTATATAATAAAGCTGAACGTCTGTGTGTCAGCTCCTATATGGTTTACTATTATACTTTACTGGCATAGTAGGAATCATAGAAAAGGTGTTAAGGAGCAAAACATCTGTATGTCATATTTGGAGCAGGCATGGTTTATTAAAATTGTGGGGTCTGCGTACATACCTGGTCTCCAAAAAATGGAAATAAAAAAAAATAAAAATAGAAAGACTTTTTGATATAGAAGATGTGCATAAGAATACTTTGATTAGTATGTTTCAGCTTGAACAGGGATAGTATGATAAAATTGTGGGGTCTGCGTTCATGCCTGGTCTTCATAGAATGGAAATATGCCACAAACCTTAACAAAGACTTTGGACAGCTATTCGCGTAACTATACTTTGATAATTATGTTTGACTTTGAAGAAATATTGTAAAATAAAATTATGAGGTCTGCGTTCGCGCCTAACCTCCATAGAATAAAAATATGTCACAAAGTTTAACAAGATTTTTTAATATAGATTCATATAAGAATATTGCGATAAGCGTGTTTCAGTTTGAACAGGTTTGGTATAAAAAAAAAAATTATGGGGTCCATCTGGCTTTCATAGAATGGTTTTTAATTATTATTTTTTTTTTATTTTTGTTTACTAAAATATAGTTTAAGAAAAATAAGCTGTTTGTGAGTAATATCAAAACCAATTTAGGTGACCGAAATTGGATTTGACTAATATTTAAACAATTTATGATAAAAATGGAAGGTTTAAACTATTTGATATTATTTTCTGTCTGTTCCCTTTAAGTAACTGATTTTTTTTTATATATAAAAGTTACTTAAAGGAGTTTAGTTTAAATCTTCCATTTTTTATTAGAAATTATTAAAATATTGGTCAAATCCTATTTCAATCACCTAAATTAGTTTTGACAATATCAATAACAATATCCCAAACAAATTATTTTACTTAAACTATATTTTAGGAAAAAAAAACGTTCTTAAACGGGCACTTCTAGTTTAATAATAAATAAGGAATCCGTATTAATCAAAATATCATATTTAAGCGTATTTTACGATCGGGTAATGCTAGGTGGCCTAACAATAAACACACACACACACACACACATACCAGTTATCATAGGTGCCACAGGGCTTATAAAGAAGAACCTGAAGTCCTACCTAACTAATATTCCTGGTGAACCAAGTGCAAAAGAGATCCAGACAATTGCACTTAAGGGAACAGCGAGGATACTAAAAAGAGCTCTCGGTTGGTTTCAATAAAAAGCTGGGCAATGTTGGCAGCTGGTTTGACTGCCCCATACCCAGCATTACAATCTTCAAAGGAAAAAAAATGAAAAAAAAAAAAAAAGTATATATTAGTGATGGGACGATTCCAATATTTTTCGATTCAATACAATTACCAATTCCATACTAAATTCCCGATTCCAATACAATTACTGATTCCGATTCTTTATAAATCTCTGAATATTTAACTATAAAAGTCTTATTTTGTCGTGATTACTGTAAGAATACATCTTAAAACAAAAACATGTTTTCTCAAACGTAAAAACACTTGTGAGAGGATGATCTTGTGATTTTAGTCTTAATGGAAATTTAAATCAATAAATATTTATTATTTTATTATTACTACAAACAATGGAAGATGTTTCGTAAACCAAAATCAAATAAAAAAAGATAATTTAAGGAATCAGTTTTGGCATTGAAAAATGGGCTCAAATTTTTCCGATTCCGATACCCCAAAAAAGCTCCAATATTTTTGATTCCCGATTCCGAATAATCGTCCCAACACTAATATATATATATATATATATATATATATATATATATATATATATATATATATATGCAAGCTACAACAAATGAAATTAAGCACGAAACGAGTAGCTACTTTTAAAGGTTTAATGCAAACACAATTTTCGTTGACGCTTTTTAGACCAGAATAAAAATTGGGAACATTCTTCTGAAACCCGTTTGTTATTTCGATTGGTAACGATATCTCATAAAACGTTCTCGGCTTTTTTTTATTGTTTTTTTTTCTTCTTTTTTTTAATTTTTTTTATTTTTTGCAAGCCGAAGATAATTTGACGAAGAATCGAAAGTCCTCGTGATACATAGTTTTTATTTTTTTATTTTGGCGCAAAAAAGATTATTAGAAATACCTAAAAAAAGAAAAGAAAGTTATATCGAAGCATCAAATTATATTAACAATGTTTGCTCATATATATATATATATATATATATATGATTAGGTTTTTTCTTGGAAAAAGAAATCC
>NC_136484.1:105858694-105916194 GCF_053919585.1 Euprymna scolopes
TGTCGTATAATGTATAAAAAAGAGCTGCATCTTGCTGACGTGAGTATGCAAAGATGTGACGTTTGTGTGATGTCATATGACGTCACAAACTCATGTATAGCTGCAAGAATCACTGGATAGAAGAGTCAGGACTATCACAAACTTAAAGATCAGAATAGAATTGTTTATATAATTTAGAAAAAAGATAAAACTAAACCAAATTGAAAATGTAATACCAATTTTATTGATCGATGATTTTACAAAATGAAATATGGGTAGAAATGCATAAAGCTGATATGCAAGTCGTACTCATCTGGATGGACATGAATGCATCGTTTTTACATCGGGTGCGCTTTTATTCAACATTCGCTCAGAAACAAAAAGTTTATGATATTTTATGTACAATGAGAGGAAATGACAATTATATATTTTATGAATTTAATGAGCAAATGTCATTTTCATAGACCTGTTTTTTTTTTCTTACAGTTTTGTTAGTTTTATTTTATATTTGGTCATTTTTTTACATATATATGTAGATATATGTGTGTATTATTTATATATGTATGTGTGTATATGTATGCATATGTACTTGTATGTATACATGGATAAATGTATGTATCTGTATGCATATATCACCAGCTTATGTTTGTCTTTTGAGTCAATTGTGAATGTAATTTATAAAGTATCATCAGTTTATATTGTATATTTCACAAAATGTCGTTTGTGTATATTTGTTTGCATGTTTATTTCAACAAAACGTATGTCATTCTCTTTCATTTTAAAGAGATTTTGGATTGTTTCTTTGTTCTTTTTTTTCTCATAAAAATGTGATACCAACAATTTTATATGAATGTCAGCAAGTATTGTACAAGCATCTATGTCTATTGCGGCCACTAAGAGACGAATTCCCTTCCTAATCATACCTATGTGTATGTAATATTAATCTTTGCAATCAAGCAAATGTCTTTATTTGGTTTAATCATAAAAAAAAATCAGGGATAATTTCGAAATACCAAAACACATGCGTTCACAATTATAAAATCAATAAATGACAAAATGCTCGCTCCCCCCACGTTTTCTGCCCATGAAAAATAGCTTGCTATTGATTATAAATCAATGTTTTCATTTAATTATTACTTGGTTTTTTATTATTAAAGCCAAAGTAACATTTCAGAAATAGTAACTCCTCTCTAGTCGCTGCCTTACACTTATAATTCTATGAACGTAAAAGTGACGGTGACTAAGTTGGTAGCGACACGAACTCTCGATCTGGGAGTAACATGTTCGAATCTATTTCGTTCTACAGAAACGCGTTCACTTAGGATGTTGGTAAACGTCACGTAGTTCTTCCTGTAAGTATGCAATGTATATCTAAAAAACAAAAAATATAATAATTTTAACTAGAAAGATATCGGGGAAAACCAATGCTACCATTAGGATCATCTGATTCATACGAAGTGATTTTTAGATAAGAATATGTCGTTCATATGTTATAAAAAAATAATTGTTTAAAAATATTAGGACTTCAATATTATAATATGCCTTTCAAAATGGACAAATTCCAAATAAAATTAAAGGACAAAATTGCTCACAGTGGAGGATGAAATTTGAAAGAGACCAATTAAAATCCGAAATATAGATTAGGTTAAAACAGAGGTCAATTAAAAAAAAATATAGAGACGGTTTTAGATTTCTCGTTCATTATAGCATATAAAAAATTTCTTACATTATTGAATTATATATTGTTCCAGGTAAATGTGTTCCAGAGATGAAGCAGTAGAATTAATTTTTATAACGTTAATACAAGACTGTTCAATGCGGAAGTAAGGCAAGATATACTTTTGTGTTTAATATAAACATTTATATGCCACTATATATTTTCATTACGGACAATATCGCCTGAAGAGGTCTCTAGTTACCCGTAACTGCTGATCGAAACATGCTCATGAATATGTAGCAACATATAAATGATTATGTAAAACAAACAGATATAGTATTACTAATACATACATTATATATATATATATATATGTATATATATATATATATATTATGCATGTATGTATTAGTAATATATATTATTACTATGTTTTTTTTATTTATATCTTAGTGAAACAGTAACTGGAGTGTGCCTGTATTTCATTGGGGAAGTGATATTCTCCACAGCAGAACCATAAATTAAACAATTCTCATGTTTTGTTTTTTTTTGTTTTTTTAATATAAAAAGAAGTCTCATGCTAAACAGCTAATGATCCAGTTTTCTATTGAACAATCCAAGTAAAGGTTTCTTAGAATTTTTTTTTTTTTTTTTTGCTAATTTTTTTTTTTTTTTTTTTTTTTTCGAATGGTGGATTTTTCTAACTGAAAACTAGCCTATACCAGCTCGAAGTGTATGATATATAAAACGTATTCATTATCCTTAAGAATTTAAATCGCATTTATTTAAAATATCTTTTACACTTTACCTTAGAATAAGTATATTAATCGAAAATAAAATTATGCATGAATGATGCATTTTGAACGCTGATTAACTTATCCGTTTAGAAATACACTTATATATAAATATTTGTATTTGTGATTTTTAAGGTATTGTGTGTTCGTGTTTGTATGCATGTAAGTACATGTTTTGTGCGTCTATGTGTGTGCGTACGCGCACGTGCGTCTGTATATGTGTATGTATGTGTGATCGCTTAATCGACGATTTTCTCGTTCGGGGTAATCCGGTTCCACAGGTAGACGAGGACTAGGAGCGGAAGTACGATCCAAACACCATTTGGGATGATGACCAGAAAGAACTCGGCAAGTGCGGAGTTTCCCTGTCGGTATAAAGTGTCACCGCATGGTTCAGCGAACATAAGGAAATAGAGAACTGTCTTCCAGAAAGTCATCACCGTCACTGTGAATGCAAGAGGGACTGTGTGTCGACTTTTCACCTTGTTCTGTGAGTATATGAAAAGAAAAAAAAAAGGAAACAAAATTCATAAATAAATGATGACGGACAAAGATTTTTTAAATACTCAATAAAACTGGACTTAAAAGTGAAGAAAAAACGTTGGCGTCTGAGAAAACTGCTTTCAAATGACTTTCAGAGCAATATCGTCAGAATGAACCTTGAAGTGAATAATTAAAATATTGTATATCCACTGTTAGATCAGGCTAGTTAGAATGTACACCGCAACCGCTAAGGGCTGTAAAAGAATGAGCTGAGATGAGTGAGGAAGCGGAGAAAACATGCAGTATAGGAAGTGGAGAGAACACAGACGGTAGATGGTTGTATCAGAGCTCTCACAACCAGACATCTACATCTATGGGATCTGCAACCGAGCCTGTCGATCCAGACGCTGTAATACGCGAATGTGCTAATCGAAGACGCAAATCTTCTGAGACCGACGGATGCCAACAAGGTTGGGAAAGACAAGTGGATCTTGTTAATCTGTTTGTTTTGTGTGCACGCCTCCGTAAAAAGTGGCAACAACAAAAATGGCGTGCTAAATGAATATACGCTTTCAAAAACACATCAAAAATGTAAGATAAGAGTTGAACTGTACAGATAATAAACGTCTAAAAATAATAAAATCGTGGTAATTGTAACAAAGGTAAGTAAATCGCATGAGGCACACAATAAATTACAGTCGTCCCATTGTTGGTGTTCGTCTGTAGGAGAAAAACTAAAAACTTATCAGTCGTTCCAGTTCATTTAACCGGGAGCAAAAATAGATAAAAGCAAGTCAGACGCTCGTGATATCTTAAAAAAATAAAAAAGAGACGAGGCCATGTATATTCATGAGATTCAAGATCTGACTTCTTTCAACGCTGACCCAAAGGGACCACTCTCACAAAAGAGAATAACTTTACTGTGCCTAGATTAGCAATCGGACGTGGAAATGAAAGCATAAAATTAACAATTACTGTGATTATGTAAACCAGTGTTCCGAAGTAGGAAGGTGTCAGATCCGACTTCCTTTCTGATTCTTAGGATTCAGAAAATTTCGACTTCGTATTCCTTATTATGAAGTCTTCCAATATTAAGACTGTGTGTTAATTCTCCGGAGATATACAAAGAAAATTCAACTCCAATTTTTATTCCTCCGACTTTTTCTTACCCCCCCTCCCCGACTCCAAAAACCCTGATATAAAGTCTATGTTGCACCAACACTTTATAAAAATACGCATCAACCTTTATAGTGTGGCTTTTAACTTCGGGCAGTGTTAAAAATTTCTTTTTATTAATCATCAAATCAAACCATGATTGTAATAAGCTGATGAATGTAGCTCGAGTATCAAGAAAAACCCTTGGGTCCGTAAGCCACTCAATACAGCTAAATTAAGCTGACGTCGTACCGCATATAAATTGAAATGAAACAGCATTTCTTAAACATACGGAATTGTGGTGCAGGTGCACTGGAACTCTAAAGAGAGTTGTTATCACTCAGACTCAAGGAACCACCTTTTTTTAGTAGTATTTTCCAAAAACAAAACAAATTTTAAAAAACAAAATTCTTTCTTTATATTAAAAGACACCTATTTATATACATATTTTTGTAAAAGAAATTAAAATTAAAATTAGTACAATTTCTTATTTTCTGTAACGGTTATTTTATTACTTATTTTTAACCTAAACAAGACATCTTGAACACCCTTTGCTGCAAACTTCGAGTCTTTCTAACTCGACCAAAAACAAATAAATTGCAACGGTTCATTTTAAATCATACATAATTTGATAACAACTAAGGGAAGTCATTCTAAAACAACGAGTTTTTAGAATTTTCAAGGGAGATAATTCTAATTAATCAAGGGGGATAACTTTACAATAAAAGGAACTGCATTATCTCCCATGGCCCAGCGTCGCTATGGAAAGTGAAAAAAAATTAAATGAAAACTTACACGCAAATATAAAAAGCATGGGTATACATTTCTGTCTATTTGTTTTTGTGTTTTCTAACTCTTTTTAGCCTATTAGAAATTCTACAGACACCAAAAATAATCAACGCAGATGTTTTTTTGTTTTTTTTTTGTTTTCTTTCTAAAACTGGTCACTAAACGATGATCCAAATCATTTGCACACACGCAAATATATTGTTAATTCATAATTGACTTAGCAGCAGCTGAATGTCGTTTGGGCGGGCGAGTTTCGATTTTAGCTTAAGGTAGTTGCTTGTTTTGCTGCACTGATGAGCTGTGATACAAAACTGCATATGGATGACTAGTCTACGAATAGTGTATATAATTCGTAGATATATATATATATATATATATATATATATATATATATATATATATATATATATATATATATATGCACCATTCATGAAAAGTTTAGTGAGTAAAAAAATTCGTAGTTATCAGGCGAGAGGATTCAAAGTGGTGTATAGAGAAGAGCAAATGGTTTGCAAGTCAGAAAACCCATGGCGCCTGAAAAATTCTATTCTAAAGAAAAAGTCCACGATTGCTGTTTTTTTAAGGTCATCAAATATAATTCATATATAAAAAATAAATTAAAGTAATTATACGGTTTTACAATAATATTTAAGTTATGCATCTAGATGAATAGCAGGTGCAAACCGTGGTAATAATTTAGTTAATATCGGTTTGAAATCGATTTAATATCGGCATGAGGAAACGATACAAAAACGAAAAATAAGCAAAACAATTTCTTCCGGTAAATAAGGTTTTATAACAAAATAAATAAATATAACGGCTGGTGCTATTTTTTAAGGTCAAGAGAAATGATAATTTATGTATGAAAAGGGAAATTATTGACATAGGTTTATGAATAATATAAGTGTGAATACTCGCAAAGAATGATTTTTCTTCATTCTTGATGGACGGAAAATACATACATACATACATACATACATACTATGTCTATTTTTGTTTGCGATACTTTTTTAATAAATTCAATTCATACGAAAGTGCATTTGTACCTAAATGAGAGTTGGGATTAATTTTCCCTTTCACCAATTTGGTACCCCAAAATAGGGAGATGCATATTTATCGTTTTTAAAATATAATTATATCAAAATACTATTATATTTTTAAAAATATGGGTATATACATAGATATAGATATACATGTGTGTGTTAGTGTACACACATGTACACCTATATATACATAAACGTATATATACACTCACACACATCTCTCTCTCTCTATATATATATATATATATATACACACCTATATATATATATACACACACACACACAAATGTATATATACACACACATACACCTATATATGCATAAATGTATATATACACGCACACATAAATATACACACACATGTACACCTATATATACATAAATACATAAATGTATATACACACATATAAATGTATATACACACACATATACATAAATGTATATACACACACATATACATAAATGTATATACACACACATATACATAAATGTATATACACACACACACATATACATAAATGTATATACACACACACACATATACATAAATGTATATACACACACACACATATACATAAATGTATATACACACACACACATATACATAAATGTATATACACACACACACATATACATAAATGTATATACACACACACACATATACATAAATGTATATACACACACACACATATACATAAATGTATATACACACACACACATATACATAAATGTATATACACACACACACATATACATAAATGCATATACACACACACACATATACATAAATGTATATACACACACATATACATAAATGTATATACACACACATATACATAAATGTATATACACACACATATACATAAATGTATATACACACACATATACATAAATGTATATACACACACACACATATACATAAATGTATACACACACACACATATACATAAATGTATACACACACACACATATACATAAATGTATACACACACACACATATACATAAATGTATACACACACACACATATACATAAATGTATACACACACACACATATACATAAATGTATACACACACACACATATACATAAATGTATACACACACACACATATACATAAATGTATACACACACACACATATACATAAATGTATACACACACACATATACATAAATGTATACACACACACATATACATAAATGTATACACACACACACATATACATAAATGTATACACACACACACATATACATAAATGTATACACACACACACATATACATAAATGTATACACACACACACATATACATAAATGTATACACACACACATATACATAAATGTACACACACACACATATACATAAATGTACACACACACACACACATATACATAAATGTATATACACACACACACATATACATAAATGTATATACACACACACACATATACATAAATGTATATACACACACACATATACATAAATGTATATACACACACATATATACATAAATGTATATACACACACACATATACATAAATGTACACACACACATATACATAAATGTACACACACACACACATAAATGTACACACACACACACATAAATGTACACACACATACATAAATGTATACACACACACACATAAATGTATACACACACATACATAAATGTATACACACACATACATAAATGTATACACACATACATAAATGTATACACACACATACATAAATGTATACACACACACATATACATAAATGTATACACACACACATATACATAAATGTATACACACACACATATACATAAATGTATACACACACACATATACATAAGTGTGTACACACACATATACATAAATGTATACACACACATATACATAAGTGTATACACACACATATACATAAGTGTATACACACACATATACATAAGTGTATACACACACATATACATAAGTGTATACACACATATACATAAGTGTATACACACATATACATAAGTGTATACACACACATATACATAAGTGTATACACACACATATACATAAGTGTATACACACACATATACATAAGTGTATACACACACATACATAAATGTATACACACACATATACATAAATGTATACACACACATATACATAAATGTATACACACACATATACATAAATGTATACACACACATATACATAAATGTATACACACACATATACATAAATGTATACACACACATATACATAAATGTATACACACACATACATAAATGTATACACACACATATACATAATTGTATGCACACACATATACATAAATGTATACACACATATACATAAATGTATGCACACACATATACATAAATGTATGCACACACATATACATAAATGTATGCACACACATATACATAAATGTATGCACACACATATACATAAATGTATGCAAACACATATACATAAATGTATACACACATATACATAAATGTATACACACATATACATAAATGTATACACACATATACATAAATGTATACACACATATACATAAATGTATACACACACATACACATAAATGTATACACACACATAAATGTATACACACACACACACATAAATGTATACACACACATACACATAAATGTATACACACACATACACATAAATGTATACACACACATACACATAAATGTATACACACACATACACATAAATGTATACACACACATACACATAAATGTATACACACACATACACATAAATGTATACACACATATATACACACACGCATACACACACATATTTACATAAAAGTATATACACACACACGGAGATTTGTTAATTTTTTATACGATAGTACGGTTAACTTAGCGTCTTCATCTGAAAGATCCTGTTTCTTAGGAAATCGCCCATGTTTTTATTTGAACGTAAACAAATATTTTTATTTTTTATTATTTTCTAAATCAGTAATCTATGTATATGCAAGTTTTGAGCCCCTAACTCGCTTCAGTGTAGAAACAGTCGAGCTACGCTGAAATTGAGAACCCAGCGCGGTTCACCTGAGATAAGTTTCACACGCTTCTCGCAGTGATTTATTTCCCCAATATATTGTAGTCTACATTGCACTTTAGAGAACCTACTGTGTATTTTTATAAAATTGTTTATATACACTGGCTTGAATTAAAATTTAAAATGCAAAAACCAAGTATTATACTTCAATTGTGCTCGAAACAAACATTCACTTCGAAGGCGCCCCTGTCATATCAAATAACTTATTGCAAATTTTATATGCCTGGCCTTACTGGTTGAGCGGTGATAATGACTTGAATTTAAGTTTAAAATGAAAATGTCAAGTATCATGGTTCAATTGTACTTAAGGAAACATTTAACACGCCCTTGCCAGAGCAAAGAACTTACTGTTGATTTTATATGTTGGACTTTTCAACTTGTGTGGTAATTAAATTTTTCATATGCACTGTGTAAGGTGTTTATTACCTGTGTTTCATCGGATTATTTCAATTGTCTATTATTGACACCAATCGAAAACATTCCGATACAAAACTTATCTAAGAACATTGCCAGGCACATAAAGTACTTTCGTGTAAAATTTCATAGAAATCGGCCCAGCCGTTTTCGGGTGCATGGGGAACGAACACTCACAGACACAAAGTTCCTTTTATATATATAAACTTTCCAGTCAACGAAAAACAAAAAAAAAAAACATTAATTTATGTTCGGGCTTTGAATTTACAGACCACGTCATGCAAAATTAAAAAAGATAAAATTAAAAAAAAAACACCTAAATTTTCAAGCCTTAGTAAATTCTTTGAAGTTAGTGAAAAAATTAAGAAATTTAAATGCGGAGTTTGAACCTACAGATTATATTATGCAAAAAAATAAATAAATAAATAATGAAAAAACAAAAACACGCTATCAATTTATCCACAGTAGAATTTTCACGGCCCGTTGTTCTATCATTGTTGCTAAGCGACACGGAAAAATAGGTTTACCGATGATACATAAATTAAGATAACGGTTTCGATTATTGATATTCTGAGACAAAATTTTACTAAGATCACTCCCAGACTTATATACTAAAGTTTTGTAAATTTTAAAGAAAATCTGTGCAGCCGTTTCGGAGTCTAAAAAGAACGAACTCACATAAAGTTGCATTCATATAATTGTAGGTATATATAGGGCGGGGTTAGGTTAAGAGTCTAAATTTGACTTTGCCAAATCCCGTCGGATATATTGTGATTATGCACTAATATTAACAACGATCACAACTACTACACAATAAAATGAACAGCTGTATACAATTAAACGCATGAAATGATCCGCTTACAACTGTATCTTATTTGAGATTTAAAACCGGAAAACTGTTGAGTTGCTGTAAAATTGGCAATCTGCAACTATTGTAAGATTTGATAACGTTCTTAGCTTTTAAGCTAGGAGCAAAGTGTAGTATATGTTCTGTTGCTGCATTGCATCTTTTCTGTATTCGCTTGATGAAAGAGGTTCTTCTAGACTGAAGCAATTCTTTATACCAGAATCAGGGGGATGCTTTTTCTGGAACTTGGATTTTCACATTTTAAAATCGACCTTGTATGACAATAACGTCATTCCTGTCTGACATACTGACGCGATTTGACAGGTCTTACTGCGTCAGAAATCTTCCATCCTTACTGGCGAGATTCATCAAATGATATATATGAGTCACTGCCAACAGTCTCCGGCCAAGTGATTGTGATTGCGTTCAGAGCATGCATAAGAGGCGCTCTCACATACCGGGGTCTCTCAGCTTGCAGGGTTTTTTTTATTAGCAGCACTGATCAAATTGATGTACTGTAGTCGGTCAGGCTCATTTGTGCTTTTAGTTGCTTGAATGTTATGGCACAGATCATTGACGATGCCAGAAGAAACTGTCCCATGCGCTGTGATAGTTCCGCACCAATATTTACAGGATTTTTGTTTAACGCATAAGCATTTCATACTCTATATTATTTTAATTATCTTGAGAGTTATTTTTACAGAGTTTCAGTCGACGTTATTCATTACTCGGGCTGTGACAAGAGAATATTCTGTTTATGTTGGCTCTCAAGTATATATCATACATAGTCAATCAACTGAGAACCACATCGGTATATAAAAACATAAGATATTAATGGATATATACTCAAGAGTCAAAACAATGAAAAGAATGCTGTTTCTACAGCCCTACCTTTTTTCAGTTTTGTGAAAAAATATCACAGATTAGAACAATTATCCGAATAATCAAAATTATCAATCCTCATAAAAAAATCGTATCGCAATTATTGACAATCAAACACTGCATAATTATTTTTATTTTAGTAGAAGTTTTTACAAAACCCCGAAAATCATCGGCTCGGATTGCATTATAATATATTTTTTTTAATATAGAGGGAATTCTGAACAGTACACAAAATTAATATAACCATAAGATTCCTTATATAAGTTTACTTATAAATGGTTATGCTTGGTTTCGGTATAGAAATTCGTTTTTACTTTCAAACCGGAAGTAAAGGCAGACACGCCAGGTTAACACTATCGAATTTACTTGCAAAATCCAAAGTAGCATGGATGAAGAAAAATACTTACAAGATAAAATGTGTAGATATTTAGGATCACTTCGACAAGGTTCAACCTGCAATGGAAAAAAACGCGATTATAGCACGATTGAAATAATGATAACGTTTTTGACCTTTTATACAGTTCAAATAGATCCAATACATTAAAACAATAAAACTACTGACATGCTAAAAAGTGTTAGTTGTTTGGTTGGTTGGTTGGTTTTGTTTTACGGCATATCAACCCTTTTCAGGTTATTTAATCCCGAATTCAAAGATTTTGAAGAAACATTTTTCAATAGAATATATTTGTTGTTTTCAAGTCAGTTTCTATTTAACCATAGTTGGGACCCTAAGAGGTACTGCCACTCCGGGTCAGAGTGAACATGGGAGCAATGGCAATTAAAAGGTGGCTCCACACTCCCCAAAGCCCGCAAGCTGGGGCCTCACCACTGGAGATAGTTTAAGGTCATATCCAGGACCGCTAAAAGTGTGCGTTGATATAGATTACACAACAGTGTATGAGCTAAAACAGTGTATATTTAGTTAGTAGAAATAAGGATCTATAATAATTCAAAATTTGTTCAATTTATGGGTTCTAATTGAGTGTGCGTGGTACTTATGTTTTAAATCTAATTAAACTACGTAATATCAGAGGGAGAATCATTCTTTCAAATTGTAGAAGGGCTGGCTATAATTTTCTAATATTCAGGTCACAAAACACATAGAGCAATAAGAAACGCCTACTTCCATAACAATTAGGCTAAAATACAATTCGATTGAAATTTGAATTGAAAAGAATATTGTGCTACCTAGCTGATACATTTGGCTTTTCCAAATAGTGTCCTATATTTTCTTGTTTTATACGTGTTTCTAATAGAAGTTGTTTTAATCTTTAAAAATTTGTAACCCTTTCATCAAATACAACATGTACGAAGTAATTTTTAAAAGTTCCCTGGATTTATGCAGTTTGCTTTTTGGAATCGTTATGCTTTAAGGTTCTAGGGAATAAAATTCGAAAAATCTTACAACGATCGTCAGAATTTGCGAAAGAAATTTTTGACTTTAAAACGCTTATCTTAACAGAAGCGCAGATGAAAACTCGGGCTTTAAATCTATCACAAATGAAAACCCTTATACTTAACTAATGAAAAGCAATTAACATGCCCTTCATTAAGGTTGACATCATCCCTAGGTCTAGGCTGTTGAACGAGAAAAAAACACTACGTATAATTGCATAGCAGAACAAAAAATGGTATTGTGTGTTTTTAGATATATTTTTGTTAATTAAACAAACTGAATTCTTCAAAATATTTTGGAAATTATGTACAACGGCCATTGTTTGTTTCAGGTGAGATTTTCGGCTAAAATAAAGATAACTTGATTAAACTTGTGGGTTTAGAAAAATGCTGACTTTCTGAAGTTAAGAACTCACGAAAGAATCTTATAAGGATCGAAATTTATTTTTTATTAATGGAGAATTGATATTAGATTTATAGGTAATAGAAAGCTCTTTTTTAAAACCAACAGGAAAATATTCAGAAGTTTCGCCGGATTCACTGCTGTCTTGGCAGACAGAGAGCAGGCTCAACTCGTTTAAACAAATAGTGGGAATAGAACGGCGCTTGCAAAGGCAAGTGAAATTGCGATGTTCTCCGGTTGAAGAAGTCGCTCTATTCGTCACCAAAATAATTAGAACACAAATCTGGGTATTTGTTTTGTAGTTTCGAACTTTTTGGTGTACAAACATACAAACGCATAGATAACTATACTTTATATACTAGCAGAGTTACCCAGTGTTATACAGGGGTATATACAACTAAATAGAAGTTTAAAATGCGTGCAACATTTATATTACAATTTCTATCTCTCCATTTCTCTTTGTCCTCCTCTTTTCCTCGTCTCCATTTTCCGTCGTTCTCCTTAATTCTTTCTTTAGCCTCCGCCTTAATGATTTCTTTGTTTTAGAGCACTAAAAACGCGTAATTACAATACTAGACCTATCCCTTTTAAACGTAATACCGCAATCTTATATTTATTGCCCCTGGATAACACCGAGTAGAACAAAACACAAGGACATTCTTGATTTCCGGCAAATCCGTTCCTCCATCTGTTTTCACTATGATATGAAAAAAAAAAAAAATGTGCATCTTCCGGATTTGTTGCTGATTCTGGTTCTAGCTAGGGCGCAAATGTGTCGACACAAGTCGCCTTTCGCATAAGCGCCTAGCTGTTTGTTAAGAGAACCCCTGACAAGTTTCGTTTGCTAACTCCTCTATCGAGACTAATTGGTTCTAGCGATGTCCAGGGCCCCATCGAAAAATTTTCAGGTCTTGGGAAATTTGTACAAGGTTTAAATTTCATTAAATCTAATCCACAGCATAGTTACGGTGACGTTCAGATCACTGAACACACGCTTTAACCTGAAGAATAAAGGATGATTGACATTTAGTAATAGCGAGTACTACACTTTTGAAAATAATGGCAGCATCACGATGCCCTTCTTGAATAATAACGTCCTAGAAAATATCGCGAACTTGTATTTACTTTCTTCCCAAGGTTTATCCAGTGCCCCCGAAGAAGGAGCACTGACCTTTTAGAAAATTGTCTGGAAAACCTCGTTGGCATTCCCCAGATGGAGGCACCTCAGGCAGTAAGCAATAAACTTACTTCACCTTAAAAAGGGTAGGTAAGGCTTGTGTGAGCTGGCCTCTTAGGTCTATTCAGGACGAGTACATCGGCTTAATAGATACGAGACCACTAAATAGCCTGGTTCCCGTTGAACTGATGATCGAGAATGGATCGTTGATTGTCATGTACCTGGCTATAATCTCTAAGCCAATGAAGTTGCGGAGAGACAACCTCAAAAATGTTGCAGGCTGATAATCGTAAATTATAGTTGTCCTTTAGATAATCATTTAGAATTTTTTTTTAGATACCATCTACTAGTGATGGGACGATGCCAATATTTTTCACGATTCAGATACAGTAACCGATTCCGTACTAAATTCCCTATTTAACTATAAAATATTTAACTATAAAATATTTAACTATAAAATATTTAACTATAAAATATTTAACTATAAAATATTTAACTATAAAATATTTAACTATAAAATATTTAACTATAAAATATTTAACTATAAAATATTTAACTACAAAATGTTATTTTGTCTCAATTAAATTCAGACTACATCACTTTCTAAAAGCCACCCGCCATTTTTTTTTTATTTTAGACTCAAAAACGAATGGCACCAACAGACTTTTATGCGCCCACATAGAACTATACATAGTGTTAGCGTCTTAGGCTGTCCAACGTAAATAAAAGCTGAATCTATCAGCGATCATGCAGCGCCAGGTCGTTCAGTACAAGCTTATTCAATTTCGCATGATTATTTTAATCCATTACAGATTAAGTGCATATCGTTTTTTGTTTTTTTTTTTCTTGGTAAACGATGATTGCGTTCAATGGCTCTCGTGTGTGTTAATGGCATACAAGCAAAAGTAGTTCGCATTCGAGCTGTACACACGAGCAGTTAAAATGAAGTATTTGAATTTAGCTTATGAAAAACATTTGGAGTTGCTACTACCAATCTCTCTCATATACATTATATATATCATTTGCAAAGGACAGAAAAATTATAACAATCATTTATTTAATTTCAAAATAGGACCGCCCAAAAGTAAGGGACAAAATTGAGAAAAACAATGTCAACAGTATGCTATATTCATTTTTTTTTATTTCCTCTAAGTCTTACTTAGTCATTTGTAAACGTTGCATCAGTCGTCACCATGGCGAAACGCCAAAAAACTTGATTACTCTGCGAGACAAGCTATTGTGAAGCTACACAAGGAAAAGCACATCATTAGAGAGATTTCAGAGAAAGTGAAACGTTCCAATAATGTTGTAGTCAGGGTTGTTAAATCCTACAATGATACTGGCAAAATAGTGCTTTTAAAATCGGCAAACTCCGCAAAACTTCGACAAGAAAAGATCGAATAATGCAGCGTATGAAATTAAAGGACTGTTTTAAGTCTTGCACAGAAATTAAATGGGTTATGAATAATACCTCATGTGTTAATATGTCAAGACAGACTGTTTCTAGACAACTGCAAGAAATAGGGCTGTTTAATCGAACCCCAGGGAAGAAACTACTTGTTAGTTTGAAGAATAAGAAATAGAGATTAGAGTTTGCAAACAGGTATGTAATTTGGACATATGAAAATTAGGCAAAAGTATTTTTCAGTAATGAAAGCAAGTTTAATTTATTTGGGAATGATTGTAGCCAAAGAGTCGTATTGGTGAAAGATTAAGTGCAAAGCGTATTAAGAAAATTGTTAAGTTTGGGTTAGAAGCGTCATGGTATTTGGAATGTTTTCTAGCCAAGGTGCAACGCCTCTCGTCCGGTTACAAACTCGTGTAAACGCGCAGATCTATAATATTTTATATCGTTCAATATCATGTGCCAATCATACAGAATTCCGGTTTCGATACGGCTACCTTTATGCAAGAAAATGCTTGATGTCACAAGGCAAAAGTGGGAATGAGTTAATTTAGCGGGCAAGATTTCGTGGTTATGGATTGGCCACCGCAAAGTCCTGACTTAAATCCAATAGAAAATCTTTCGAAGACCCTAGGAGTGAAAGTTATGGAAAGAAATCCTACTAACACGAAGGATTTGTGGGTGAAGCTTCAAGAAGAATCGTCTAAAATTAGTATCGACAATTGTCAAGAACTAATTCGTTTTTGTGGTTGAAGATGTGCAGATGTCATTGAGAGCAAGGGTTCATTTACTAAATATTGATTGTACATGTATTGTTTATTGTTTTTTGGGTTGTTTACATTGTTTTTCTCAATTTTGTCCCTCACTTTTGACGTTCCAATTTTTCTATCCTTTACAAATGACTCAAATTTAAGCATGTTATTATGGATGATAACGACTACCAGTTGACAGAATTTCAGTTTTTCAGTTACTTCTTACAAATATTAGGTCTTAAAAGTTTGTCCCTAAATTTTGGACGCTACTGTATGTATATATAAGTGAGAATGTGCGTGAGGACATTTCTGAATCTAAATACTCGATGAATTTTTTATCTATGAACTTGACGTTTGGTATATAGAGTATTCAAACATGTGCAAAACGTTTGAATCGGTTTTCATTCGGAAAAACGGGCTGCTAAGGAATCAAAATTAAAAGGATTGAAACTTGGAGGGAAGGTCATCGGATTTTGATCTGTTCCTCGAATATTTCACAACTGCGCATGCGAGAATCGTTCACGTGACAGCCTTCTTTATGTTAATAGATTTTAAACCACTTTATTATTAGGTTTTGGTTTCGATCCCAGCTCGAAATTTTTTTTTTTTTACTTACAAGAAGTAAACTGTTTAGAAAAACCATACTCGCGTGCACATGTCTCAGGTTCTTTACGTTGTTTTCTTTTTTTTTTTACTTCATTTTTATAAACGGAATTTACCGCTACGTTTAATACGAAATATGACTTGGGTACGAAAATAAAACATTCAGCGCTCCAGCCTTAGTCGTAACCGTTTGAGCTGTCGTCCGACAGATAAGAAATAATTAAAAATTAACCTACTTTAACGTATAAACATATTTGCGCATGCGACCAGGGGCACTTTAAGTCAGATTTATGCTTGCCATGTTCCAATTGTTTAAAACCTATGATATATGAAAATTTATATTAAAAAAAAGATTACAAAATGTATAAACGTTTATAAATTTTCTTTATTTGTTTTCTATTGGTGACGTGCAGGAATACAAATTATTATTATGAAGAAGATTTTAACAAACTTTTACAAGTACATGATTTTCGCCCGATCTTCGGTCTTCAGGGTAATGAAAATGATGCGCATGCACGGGCGAAAAGGAGAAAGGAAGAGGAAAGAGAAGAAGGTAGAGCCAATAAGAAGGTGCCACGTCAGTCAAATACATATACATACAAGTACGCACATACACATATGCATACAATGCATATATACATATAATAAAAATTAAACAGTAAATAAATATAAAGAAACGAACATTTAATTGTCTAATATTTAAAATTCCAACGATAGGAGGATAAAAAAATTACTATCAGAATAGTAGCAGACACTCGCCATGAAGCAAGCGGACAAGATGTGTTTTGAAAGAAACAACTTACTTTATAGGCTTGTATATATTTATCAGCTGTTTTCACCTGTGAAGTAATTCATTTCGAATAAACGTTAATGTCTGTTGTCAAGAGAGAAGACGCGCCTTTCTAGGGCCTTCCTCATCTTAGTTTTTTACTTGCAGAGGAGAGGGTTTATCGGTTTGGGGGGGTGAATTTTATTGCATTTCTTAGTTAATTCTCACGGGAACTTTTAAATAGTCATGTATTTTGGGGGTGTATTTCATCTTACAGATAATAGCGGGGCATCAGGAGAGAACAAAGATCCAAAGAATATAAGACGTTATGAAGAGAGACATTGTAAAAACATTTGCAAGCCAACGGCTTTTTTTTCGTTCGAAAAAGAACCAAAACGTCGCTTCCAAATGCAACTATATTTTAAAGATGAAAAAGGAGCGTTTCGTATCTATTTTATACTTTTTTTTTTATTTTATTTATTTATTTTTTTTTCTTCCTTTGGAGATTGTAATGCTGGGTATGGGGCAGCCAAACCAGCTGCCAACATTGCCCCGCTTTTTTATTGAAACTAACCGAGAGCTCTTTTACACATGCGTAAACAAACAAATACGTATATGTACATACACACACATATGTACGCACAAACACGCATACACATACAGATACACACATACACAAATGTGTACGTATGTAGATACACATATAGACAAATATACATTCATAAACAAGACTACAAATATACATAAGCATATATAGGGAGGCAAAGAGAGAGAGAGAGAGAGATGGGGGAACGGGGAAAGAGATACTTGTGCGGGAAATACATGTATATACAGTAATGTGAGGAAAAAGAATACTTAGGGAAATTAAGAGTTTTGAAAAAACGAACACATACGTGCACACAAATACGTCTATATATACATGTGTAAATGCACACACACACACACATATATATATATATATATATATATATATATATATATATATATACACACACACATACACGAGAATATGAAGAGGAATGAAATTTAGAGAAAATGTGGAGGTTTGGGAAAGAGCTTGCTAATTAGGAAAAATAAAAGGTTTTCCTCACCCTACCGTGCATATCCGTTCTAAGGAAAATGTTTATGGTAAATCTGTTTCTATAGAACCTGTAGTCATTAAGTAATCTCAGGATTTTGTTAAGGCCTGAAGTGTGCGTGGTGAGTTTTAGAATTATTTTTTGTTATGTATTTTCTTCTGATGTTGTGTATAAAAATTGGATGCGATGAGGTTGTATCTGATGTTGTCCATTGTGTGGTTTGGTAAATTGTAATGTACATCTACTGATTGCTGTGTGAATTTGATTCTAATGATATGTTTGTGGTTGTTATGGAGTAGGCAGAATTCCAGGCCTGTTCCCCCCCCCCACGTAATTGCTTTTTGTGCATTCGGTTCAGTATAATAAATATACTATATTTGAGCTATTTGAGCTGAGAGAGGAGAGTTTGCGTTTGATGTTGGAGCCCGGAGAGGTGAATATACTCTTGGTGTTTATGTGTTAACATATTAGACACCTAGGCCTGTTGCATGCTTTATTTGCTTGGGGTATGGGTGTACGGTTTATCTGAGTAGATGTTAGCAAAGAATGTAAAGGAGCTCTCGTTTTGCACAAATGGGGGGTTTATTATATATTGTGCTGAGTGTAGGGTCCTGTTGTAGTTGCTTGAACAACTATTTTATAGGGTTGTCTTTTGGTATTTAGTGTTATTGTTGAAATCAAAAACCATATTCGTGCAGATGTTTTGTTCATTTTGTACGTTAGTAGATTATGTCTGCTAATGTGCAATGCTCTGTTGATCGCTTGTTTTATTGTGAATGGATAGTTGCTGTGCAGAAAGTGATTAGTAAAAATGCCTACCCGTGTTATAATCGGATGGGTTTATACATATCATTTTACTTCGTAGGCATTGACTGTATATGAGGTTTCTTTTTTTTTGTTGTTGCGATTAGGTGGCAACTCTTAAAATATAGGAAATTTTGTCCGTCGGTGGGTTTCGTGTGTAGCGATGTGTTGATATTATTGGAAATGTTAACCAGATGTCTAAAAAGTGGAAGTGTGTTGTGAAGTGTTCAGTTGTGAAATTTATACTGTTATGACAGTCGTTAATATATGTGTTGCCAGAAGTCAATCAGTGTCTCTTCGCCTTGTAGCCAAATGACAAAGATATTATCTATGTATCTGTAGTAGTGTGATGGTTTAAAGTGGTATGTGTGTATGTATTTTTGTTTGAATGTGTACATGAAAATGTTGGCATAGCTGGGAGTCATTTTAGTTCCCTTGTCTGTGGCCCTTATTTGTAAAATTTGTATATATATATATATATATATATATATATACTCCGATGAATTTGGGTTTTTATATACTGATATTCATATAAAAAACCCTTCTTTTTACTTATTTACAAAGAAAATGCAATTTTGTTATATATGGGTAGAGGAATTTCATTTAAAATATCTTGGTAATTTTCATATTCTTTTAAACATTCATTTTAATGAATTCCCTATTAGTTTTTTCGGGGTTTCTTATGAGATGATCATCTTTAGTTTACTATTACGTGCAATTATATTAATGCAGATATTTCACATGATTTATCCTTGCGTAATATTTGCTTTCTATATATATATATATGTGTACGTATAAATGTATTTATTTGTTTAAAAACCTTTGCCTACCAAACTCCTGTCAGTTTTTGGTCTACATACATGAAACTTAATATATAGGATATTCTACGCCATGCGAATCTTTATATTTGGATTTTAGCCGGGGAAAATCGGTGCAAAATATGGAAATCAAAAAAAGTGGAATTTATCAGGTGAAAGTCGATCGACCGCATTACGAATAAGATGCGTAACGTAATAGATATTCATTCAGGTTTTAATTTTTAGCTTTTCAAAAATTGTCTTCATAGCATTAACGTCAACGGAAAAAGTAAATCATAAGCTAACCGTTTTGATTTCGATTCTCTGTGGTGTCGCACGAGTCATTTATTTTCTTTTTAATTTTTAAATCATTACTATATATTAGATTGGACCCAATATATAAGTACGAAAGCTGCATTAATCAAAATATCATATTCAAGCGTATTGTACGACCTGGCTATGCCGGGCAGCCTACTAGTGTGTGTGTATGTGTGTGTATATATATATATATATATATATATATATATATATATCCTATTATAAATTTTCGCACTGTCTGTGTGTGTGTGTGACGTGGTCTGTCTCAGTCTACAGGCAATCCACTCAGGCACGTAAGGTACCGAAATGAAGCTTATGACCCACCAGATGTTTTAGTGATATTTATATCCATGTTTGGTGTATAGAAATGCAAAAAAATAACGATTTACTACACAACGTTTTATTTACTGTATACTCTTCCGGTATTCACCGGAAGTTATTATCTCCCTTGGTTAATTCGATTTACTGTATGTGTGAGTAAGTGAGAGAGAGAGAGACACAGAGAGAGAGAGAGAGAGAGCGAGAGAGAGAGAGAGAGCGACAGACAGACCGACAGGCAGTAGGTAGGTGGGCGGTTCGAAATGAAGCTTATGACCCAGCGGATGTTTTACTGATATTTATATCCATGTTTGGTGTATGGAAATGCAAAAAAAAAAAAAAATGTAAAAAAATAACGAGTTACTAAACAACATTTTATTTACTGGATATTTTTCTGGTACAAGAACTTAAGTTTGCCCAGCTGGGCAAACATGGGTGCTTGTATAGACAACAACGGTCCACAAAAATGTAATCATTTGACCCGCCTCGCGCTGCTCTGCGATCTTGCGATTTGAGGGAGATGTAATGTGACATGATTTGTTTTATAAATTAGATTGTAATTTGAACTTAACATATCAACAAATACTTTACCCTTTAAGTGCCATTGGTTTCATTCAAAACAATAGCTTTGCGTTTGGTACGGCTAAAAATTGATAATATAACCGACGTATAATTTTGATAAACACAAATGACCTGAAAAAAACCCTTGTACAGAGAGACCTTAGACCAATGGTTCTCAACCTTTTTTAAATCATGACTTTCTTTTCTTTTTAATGTATTTTGGTGACCCTTTATAGCTTATTTTATTTTTCAGTAATGTAAATAAAACCAAAAACATATATCAACAGTTTATCTTGAAGGAAGACTGAACCGATATTAACGTTACATGTATCATGTGGGTCCACATGGACCCGGGTTGAGAATCATTGCCTTAGACACTCGAGGAGAGTTCTATCCATAGGCATTCAAGTTCTCTTCTAGGCATCCTCTATGTATGTTTTTTGTGTTATATGAGGCAGCATAAAATAAACATAATGTAATTCTCTGGCTATATAAAAACCAGGTACGGCCAATGATGGAGTACTGTTGCCACATCTGGGCAGAAGTTATTAGAAGAAGCTCATCCTGCATTTACAGAGTTCAAAATAGATTTCGTAGCTTTTCTCTTCCTTGCAACCCTTTTCCCCACAGAAGAGACGTTGTGAGTTTGTGTGCTTTATCGTTATTTTCATGACAAGTGCCTGTCTGAGCGTCAATCTTTGGTCCCCACCCTGCCAAACTTCCACGAAAAAACACTCGTCTAGCCAAAACCACTATCAATAGTTTCCTTACTCTTTATCCGTGCCTAAACCTAAATGTAGATTCCATGTACAAAGCTTCTTTCTTAGAACTGCACGCCCATGGAACTCTTCCATTGGCCTGCTTTCCAGCTGACTACAATCTGATTAACGTAAACAAGTTCTTGATTAACTGTTCCCCTAAGTAATCCAACTTACAAAAATTCCACTACTTATGTTTACTACGCTATAATCACATTGACTTATGTATGCACATTAACCCTTTTCCTCGAGTTGCTTCCGAGAATTGGTATGTGGTGATTCCTATGTGAAAAAAAAACGACTTACAAACATTTAAGATACTTACAAGCTTTGCGTGTATACGTAGGAATCGTTCATGTTGCCATAGCGTTTGTCCAACGTGATGTAATATTTGTCTGAAAGCAAAAGTAAAAAAAAAAAAACATTAATCGAGTTATCACCCATTAACAAATAAGTATATGCACTATTCACGAGTTTATAACTTAAATATGGTCCAGCCACTGTAATGTCAAGGATAAAAGAGAAAGGTTACGATTTTAAGTAACGAAGGGGAGAGGAGAGATAGCATGTGGGGAATATAATACACACAATATATAATATATATATATATATATATATATATATATATATATGTGTGTGTGTGTGTGCGTGTGCATCTATATCTAGTTTCTTAATATGCTTATCGGATTTTCACACATACACACACACATGTGTATATGTAACGTTACCTAACATGTAGCCTCAGTCGAAAAGTAAACAAAGAATAGAAAAGATTTGCTCTTTGTTGCACGACATTTATCTCCAACTAATGTCATGCTTGACCTTTCCTTACGGATGTCTTCTTGAATGTTGTCTTGAACATCATCCACGTCCCTAACATGGTCGTCTTCTCGAACGTGCTCTCTCCTTTTTAGTCTTTTATATCCTTGCTGTGACGTCATTTTGATCACTACTCTGTATTTGCATATGGCCGTCCGCGCTATGGTGTATATATATATATATATATATATATATAAAACACTCCATCTGTTGACAAGCTTCTGGGTCTGACCTTCATTCCTCAGCAGATATGGAACCTGTACATCAAACCTATTGCTAAGGCTGCTGGAAGAATGGTGGGATCGTTCTACCGTTCCAGTACATATCTCACTGCTGATGCAATTCTCTGTGTTAAAGCCAAATGTGTCCAAGGATGGCGTATTGTTTTCATACCTGGACAGAAGCTGCGAGAAGCAGATGATCCTGCTTTAACAGTTCAAAATAGACTTCGTTGCCTCGTGGGGAATGCCCTTTTCCCTTCCCTTCAACCTCTTTCCCCACAGAAGAAACGTTGCAAGCCTGTCTCTGCTTTGTTATTTTAATAGCAAGTGCTCGTCTGAGCACTAATCTATGCAACCCTTGGGCTGACTTTCACGAAAAACCACTCGTCTATCTGAAACCACAATCAATTTCCCAACTTTTATCTGTGCCTAAACCTACATTCCATGAACGAAGCTTCTTTCTAAGCATACCTGCGGAACTCTTGTTTTCCTATTTTCCAACTTACTACAATATTTTTGCCTTCAATTTCTTTTGTGTGTGTATATATATATAAGTTTCTGTGTGTGCGTGTCTGTGTACATTTCCCTACGCAATAATTGTCAATTTTTAGTCTACAGACTCGAGATTTGATATACAGGGTACTGAGATTTGGGAAAATCGATGTGATCGGTTTTCGGCCAGAAATTTGGCGATTTAGGGGTTAAAGTTCAACGATTTGACCTTTGAGAACTCTACCAAACTCCAAGAATTTTGGGTCTACACACCTGAAATTTTAGATATAGGTTCCTTGGACATGGATCTAACTTAACCTGATTTGAGCCCAAAACAAATTTAAAGGGATCATAATAGGGGTCAAAGTTTAAAAATTTACCGCTTTTTTTTCTCAACATACACCTCCAAATACCCGGGCACACATGCTAGTATATATATATATATATATATATATATATATATATATATATATATATATATAGTATGATGTATACAGCTACTTAATTCGATGGTTCCTGGTTTAATACCAGGGTTGGGATGAGTGCTGGTCTTGTCACGCTGCAGGTTTCCGTAGTCAATTTAAGTGTAAATCTCATACCCCGGCATCAAAATAATTTGAATTTGATGTATGCGTATTTTCGGAACAAGCAAATGTCTAACGAAGTAATTCATTTGGTGGAGGGATAGATGACCATCTTGACCATTTTATATTCCAACAAATAGACAAGTTGTACGATTTGATCTGCTGTGCGCAAAACGTTTCGACTTATATCTTCTGGAACTCGGGAATTTTTTGTTGTCGAACTTGGTAACCCGTACGGAATTTTGAACGGGGTCTTTTATTTAGTCCATGGGTGTAGCCTGCTCTCGTTCCTTATATATGACTTGCTAAAAGTCTTAATCAATTAGCATTTGTAATTATAGTGTTACCCGCACTGAACCTTCGAATTCCAGTGTCATTGAAATTTACTTATTACGTAACGAATAAAGTACAAAATAAAATTCAGTTCTATGTTATACTCGTTAATTCAAACGATACAAGTAAATAGAGAAGTTCTCATGAATCATAAATATTAGGCTTGACCATTGTTATTGTGAGAGTCAGAAATTCTGATAGATGTAATTATTCCGCCTATTAAAGTGTACACATCGGAAAATATTTTCCGTGAATAACTTGTGAGTTCGTCTTATAACCGACTACGTGTCTAGAAAAGATATCTGAAGAGAACGACATCCTCGTAATAATTTTCATTGCTTAGAAGACAGCCACACTCAAAAGTTGGTCGATCAGCTATATAGCTGCTGTTTGCAAAACATCTCGTATCAATCAAAAAAAGATTAATTAGAGAAGATTACAAACAAGGAAAAACAAATATTTAATCTCAAGGACTGATATTACGATTGAGGCGATTGACAAAGTTGCTTACAAAACGATAAAATCTGCTTATAAATATTTTTACGATTTCTTTTTCATGTTTTAGTAAAACAGAGTCGTTTTTTTTTTGTATGACTTCCGTATTTAATAAGTCATGAATTTGTTATGATCAAGGTGCAAAATCAACTTCGCAATCTAGTCAGGGGTGATCTGTTCTTTTTCATAGAGGCCCTTTCCTCACGAAACCAGTCGTTCCTAATCTGTTTATGCTGCAAGGGGATTGTTAGGGTATATGCACGTTTGAGCCTAAGTTTCTGATCTTCCTGTAAAAAAGCATTACATCCTTAAACCGTCTAACTATAAAAGCTGAAAGGGCCCTGCATTATTTGGACTATTCAAATTCTCAATTTGAGTGTTATTATCACGTTTCAGTTAACAGGAATTATGTTAAGGCATGAAGCCACTTAATGTAAGGACCAACAAAATACAACTTCAATAAAAAAAAACAATTAGCCAAAGAAGAGTGTTATAAGACAACCAAGTAATAGACAGCTGAGAAGTAGTCGCGCGGTAATGAGTTCACGCTCTTCAGATACTTACAAAGAAGATTCCATTCGATAGTCTTTCAACCTAACGGAAACGTTTGAACCCTTTCGTTACTTTGCATCTGAATTTTTGAGATGATAATTCGTGTTATTTGGATTATTCGGATTACTGTTCTTACCTTGAGCATTATTCTCAACGTTTCAGCTGATGTAACCTCCGACCTTCAGGTGTATGTTGTCGAACTGGAGGATCTTTCTGATGAACTCGGGAATCTGCATGTAATTCCAAAGGATCATTTTACTTAATCCAGGGAATTTTGAACGACCCCCTTACTTATATATACACGGAATTTTTAACGGAACCCTATATTTATTTCTATGCTCCAAAAGTGGGGTGGAGATTACATCGACCGAAACGTTGTGAAAATAATACTTAAGATAGGAACAGTAGCCTGAATAATCCAAACAATAAAAATTATCAAAATTCACCTAAAAAAACTTCAGAAAAATTCTTCAAAGATTTTTTTCTCTCTATGCACTGAAAACCTAATGTGAATTTTCTGAAAAGAGTTTATTTCTAAGAATTTCCTATATGTGGAACACGATAATGCATAGCTGCTTCCCAACTGAATACAACAATGTTATCTTCTTCAAGTCAAATGCCAGCCGGTATTCTTTAATCGCATTCTTACGTAACCAATTAAGGTCTATTTAATCTACTGTTCACAATTGTCTCTTCATCACTCAACCTATAATCTCATTGACACTTAATATCGAGTGGGTTTTGGACTTGATAATTAGTGTCTGAATTGTAAATAAAAATGTACATCAAACTATTTTTTATTAATGCATCAATACTTTAGGTCTCTTTATATTTCCCACGGCCTTAACTATTTAATTACTAATTTGCAATAAAGACGTATATCCCGTCAGAGTTGTTTTGTTATAAATTAGTCAAATCCTGCTTAAAGAAATTTCCTAAAAAAAAAAATAATAAAAATAAAAAAACGATCGCATATTATATATTCAAAATCAAAAACTATTAGATGATTTTTTAACAAGTTACGTCATAATGTCGAAATATTATTCAGGAGTGATTTTTTTTTAAAATAATTTGCAGTTTTAATAAATTTTACGAAATATAAATTATCAATGAAAATATGTATTTGCAAAAAAGTATAAATAATTTCAGCTTAATAACAAATATATATATATATATAAGTATAAATCAGAAAGTTACCGTAATTTTGGAAATTATTGCTATGGTGCTTGTTAATTTGATTTCATTAAAAAGTGATTTCTTCTTTTTAAAGTAAAAAAGTGTTCCTAACAGAGTTAGACACCATATGTTGTTGTTTATTGTTGAGTTAGAAAGGGTGTCAATCGCTGGATTGAACTTATTTCCCCCTATTTGCATATATTTATGTAGTGAAAATTGTTTGAATAAAATTAATTCATTAGTTAGTTAGTTAGTAGACGGAATTAATAATTTTATAATTTACATAAAAATTAATTTTATTATAGCATAATTAGGATCATTTAATTCTTTCTAACTCAACAATAAACAACAACATATGCAAATAATAAATAAAATATTTATCAATATTCAAATTTTATTTTTAGCTGCAATATTTTAAGTCTAAAAAATTCTTATTTTTTACTTTACTAGATTATCTTGTTCTTTACTTTTCCAGGTTGAATTTCTTGTCCTTTACTTTTCCAGGTTTAATAAAATCTTAAGAATATTAATTTTCATGCGCGCATTTTTCCATATAATTCATGATTTTTCCAGGCATTGCTATTGTATTAATATATAAATTTATAATATTTATTAATGATTGTCAAAAAAAATTAGCTCTCAAATACACATTTATGCAATATTTATCATTCAATCACAGTAGTTCCGAGCCAGGGTCTCTACCGAGACTGCGGTTCATGAATTCGTGATCTGTATAGAGCGTAAACTAACAAAGAAGATGGCACTCGGTGTCTTTTTAGATATCGTTGGAGCTTTTGACAACATACCCTTCAGTAGTATGTTCAAGTCGCTACGAGAACTCAATGTGCCACCAGTACTCATCCGATGGATTGAGTATATGGTGAGGCACAGAACAGTTCAAGTAGAACTACTGAGGGCAACTATTAAAAGGGAAGTAGTTAAATGAAACCCCCAAAGTGGGATTTTATCACCTTTACTATGGAACTGTATGCTAAATCCTCTTTTAAAGGAGTTTAAAAATAGGAATATTTATGCCCAGGCTGATGCTGATGACATCGCAGTGCTGGTCGCGGGTTCAAAAGCATCATTGGTCAGACGCATTGCCAAAATGGGACTACATTTTTCATCAAATGTGATAACGAAAAATTTGAGTTCATTCAAAGAATACGTATATCATAGAATTCACTAATATTTTTAATCGATAAATTCACCATTTTTTGCTATAAAATCATAAGGAGAGTTAGAAAAAAAGTTATTAAAAAAAGTTCGGTTTTTTAATTTAAAAAAAAAAAAACGATACACGAGATTGAACCTAAAATCTTTCCACCAACCCCCGGTATTCTAACCGTTACGCTAACATGTCATATTGGCCAAATCGCAATAAAAAATATTTATATACAAAAAAAGTTATGCAAAATAAAAAAAAGCGTTAGTCACTTATGTACTTACTCTCCTGTTTGTGAACCCACCTATTTTGTTGTAACTTTTTTTCTACTGAACCAATTTTCGAATTTGTTTTTTCAAAATGTAGCTAATGAGGTGTTCTATCCAACTATATAAGCTGTTTGAAATTTGGTTGCGAACGGAATTAGTGGTGGGGGTTTGAATGTGTCTCGATTCATTCAATTTCGGACTTAAGCATATATTCAACCACTACTGTGGTTGAATGATATAGAATATATATACACTATATATACAATATACATAATACATACAGTTTATATACATGTGTATACGCATATATATACGCATTAGGAATATATATGTACATTATATGTATATACATAAAGTATGCACATATTTACATTACATAAATACTCATTATATTTACATTACATAAATACTCATTATATTTACATTACATAAATACTCATTATATTTACATTACATAAATACTCATTATATTTACATTACATAAATACTCATTATATTTACATTACATAAATACTCATTATATTTACATTACATAAATACTCATTATATTTACATTACATAAATACTCATTATATTTACATTACATAAATACTCATTATATTTACATTACATAAATACTCATTATATTTACATTACATAAATACTCATTATATTTACATTACATAAATACTCATTATATTTACATTACATAAATACTCATTATATTTACATTACATAAATACTCATTATATTTACATTACATAAATACTCATTATATTTACATTACATAAATACTCATTATATTTACATTACATAAATACTCATTATATTTACATTACATAAATACTCATTATATTTACATTACATAAATACTCATTATATTTACATTACATAAATACTCATTATATTTACATTACATAAATACTCATTATATTTACATTACATAAATACTCATTATATTTACATTACATAAATACTCATTATATTTACATTACATAAATACTCATATTTACATTACATGTACGCATTATATTATACATTATATAACTTGGTGTGTGATATATAACTCCGCAGATTAAAGACTATCCACTTATTTTGTGCTTCCTTTTTAAAATTGAATATGTTTTTAACTCTTTTTCAAAGTGTTTTTAACATGTTTTATTTACTACTTGTTCTTTATATATATATATATATATATATATATATGTATATATATATGTTGCGCGATAATAATTAGGGCTATAACAAGAGAATATTCTTTTCATGGTTTTGACTCCCGATAATATATCCGACAGTTAGACACGGTTAATCAATTCAAAACCGGATCACCTTATCTAAAAACGTATAAGGTATTAACTGATATATACTCAAAAGTCAAAATAATGAAAAGAATATTCTCTTGTCTGACCTAGTAATGGTCTACAAGCACTTACAAAGATCCTATTCGGCAGTCTTTCAACTTAACGGAATATTATATATATATATATATATATATATATATATATATATATGAACAATAGTTAATAAAAACCTGTTTAAAACGCTTTGAAAAAGAGTTAAAAACATAATTTTAAAAAGGAAGCAAAATAAGAGTGGATAGACCTTAATCCGCGGAGTTATATATATCACACACATCAAGTTATAGGTATTCAAGAATTATATAATATATTTCACTTAGACTTGGAATGACTGCTTTCGTCCAATTTAGACTTGAAAGGCTATTAAAAGTAAATTCCGATCATGCCAAAGGAAAAGGTAACCTTTAATCGTGACAGACCAACCCAAATGCTAGTTCACACTTGACATTTTCGACAGACTATCTGCTCATGTTTAATCTTCAGAGACAACCGAAAATACTGCTTCAAACTCAATAATGACATACAGTACAGTAGCTATTACGCGGCTCAAACATGTTACTTGATGAAAAATGTGATTAAACTAATCAATTAACTCCCTTGAAATACTCTTGCAAGCAAACCATGCATAGTCCTCATGATTGCTATTAATTGAATATGAAAAACGACTGGGCAAGACGTTGGCGGTGGGGATTTGAGCGGCAAAGTTTTAGATATTGGCTAAGATGTGACAATTTAACGACTTGGGTAGCCAGGTTTTGTTTCCTCACGATGACCATTAATTCTAAAAGCGATATGCTTTGAATATTAATTTTAAAAAAGATTTTAGATATTTTAAAAGCAATTTTAATTTAGAGTTAATTTATCACGCTGGGCTGGGAGAAACTAATGTTTCTTTGACAAAATAAAAATTTGGCTCAGTATTTCGACCTTGTCTAGAATTCCCTCTACATTACAAAAACAAACAAACAAAAAAGAATAAAATAAGAAAATAAGAGACATCTTTATGTTGTACGCGCTTGTGATTCCAAAAACCACACGAATTGATCAAGTAGTTTTACTTTTAAATAAAAATATAAAATTTTATGAGTATCCGAGAGGTGACAATCTCGCTCGGCGTTTTGTAAAAAAAATTCTCAAGCAACTTTCATTTACTGAAAAAAACTAACGAACAGACATTAACCAATTCGGAAGAAGAACCATCAGACTTATCAACAGTTATATACAAAGCAAATCTTTTCTAGTTTACGTGAGGTATTAACATATACAGCATTCCTGTTAGGACTTATATTCCATCTTGTTTATAAAAACAAAACTACGTGGAAGGCGCCGAGAATAAATATATACTATCGTTTTAATAGAGAAAAGTATACAGTTTAAAAAAAAAAATGAACAAAAAAAAAAAAACGTGTAGGCGGAGTTACCTCTTTAATACGCCCAAATAATGACTACGCCCATTTTTACGCACATGTGCGTTTATAGGGGCGTGCGTCTTGAATCGCAACAGTAAACACCCTTTCATGTGTCTATAGAAATAGTAATGGTAGGGAAATACGTGTTCCGGCATATATGAGACTAGTAAGGTCGTCTGCAATCGCCCTCATCTAATGAAAACATTACTCATTTTAATGGGATTTTTAGTGATTATTTCAAAGGAATGTAGGGACGAATCGCCGGGAAGACCTACCAGCTATGGTCAGTTAGTAAAGTTTAACATTAAAATAAAAAGAAAGCTGACGTTGCCCAGGAACGACAATTTTTAAACTTGACATAGGGAGACAGTATCATATTTACTTTCTTTCGTTATTTTTTCTAATTTTCATTTTTACCTACAAGGGAGTTATCACTTATCAAGTCCTAAAGGCCACATGAGGAATGAGGGTTCCTATTTACAATGCCTCCCCACGGGACAGAGTTAGAAACCAGGATCGTTTTTTTAACGTGGAGAAAAGGAACAAAAATTAAAAATTGTCTCAGTCATGAAGGACTTCTCCACTGAACAAGAAATTGAAGTGCATCATCTGAAGAACAAGGGTTAATGAGTGTAAAATGGTCACTGAATTAGTGATCGTTTGTGGTGGAAGATCGGATAGAATATGATTACTTAAAGAGACGAAATATCAAAAACATTTTTACCTTTCTATTTTTTTTTCACAGTTCCAATCGAAGTAATTTTAGTATTACTCACTTGAGATTTTCGCATGTTTTGCAGAAATCAATGAATTGAATGACACACACACTAGGCTGGTGCAAAAATAATATTTTTTGACGTTCAACATATATATATATATATATATATATATAATTATTTTCTATAATAATTATTAAATACCTACAGACACTAGTGTTTCATTTCTTTCGAGAATCATCAGTGCAGGGTGTCACGACTAACAGCAGTCGATAGATCCGTACCCGGCGACCTGGTCTCATTAGCAAGGACATAATCCATTCGGCTACCGTTAACCGCCGCGAGAAATGCTGTTGAATTCTAACATTTTTTTAAAATGCTTTTTAACGTCTGTCAGTGATCTAATCATTATATGATGATCTTCGCATGAGCTTAATTGATTGACTTTAATTCAATTGGAAGTGTTCAACGATAAGAAACGAGTTTCTTAAAGGGCTGACAAATACATTATATATATATGTGTGTGTGTGTGTGTGTGTGTGTGTGTGTGTGTGTGTGTGAGTCGCTGTGAGAAGAATGATGGGAAAAACACTGTTCCGCCAGTGTTAGCACTTTGCCTATTTTATCTAGATATATTACTTAAAATATTCATAAAATATAGTTGTGAGTAATTTAATTTTCATATGTCAATTATTATTTCTGATGATTAAATAAAGTTTTAAAACAAAAACACCCGCCGTTGATGTTTTATTATAGTTTGGAAGATTTTTTTTTCCGAATTCATTTTAGACGCCGGTATGAGGTGGTTTTCTCACTAATTGTTTTATTTTTTCGCTAGCCATTTGAAGTTTTTCTCTGGGGCTAGGAAAGGACGCGCTTTTTATTCGCTAACTTCTCGTGACGCGATATATATATATATATATATATATATATATATATATATATATATATATATATATATATATACACCCGCGAGGTAAGACCGATAGAATTCAGATGAAAATCCTGATAGATATTACTTTAAGTAATACTTTCAAGGAGATCCTAGCCAAAAAGGAAAATATAATTATCCACAACCACTCAAAAGACTATTTTCAATAATTGTGCTGAAAAGCAAAGCGTCCATTCGCAGCTGAACATTTTGCTAACTGCATTCATTTCCTCTGATATGAGCCATTGTTGAAAATCCATGGATTAAGGAAATTAAAATAATCCCTTCTATATATTCCTTTGTCAAGCAATAAATTCTTAAATCGAATCTATGTCTATATGTTGTTTTTTCAGAATTTAAAATTTAACCACGAAACATATATATATGTACTTGAAAATTCAAATATTTCAGATTTGCATTTACTTTGATCCATAGCGGTTACATACCAATTAAGCAAGATCCCCTGAATTTCAGTTTCTTCTAAAGACTCCTTAAGTAGAAGCCTAAACTTTGAATCATTCCTAGAATCCAAATCATATAATGGGTTTTGATCACAAATGCAACATGGATTCTAGACATAAGCTTTATTATCATTATGCGATGATTTTAATCTTTATAACGCGATATAAAACTGTTGGAATCGGGTATATTTCTACTTCGCACACACACGCATTTATTTATATATATATATATATATATATATATATATATATACACACACTATTTGAGATTGTTTTTCGTCTGTGCAAATTGTTTTCAGTCCTCGGCGGATGGTTGTAAAAGTTTGTAATTGCAAATCGTACGTTGCCACGGGAAAGAAAAGAGATGGAACAAAAAAAAAAAAAAATGAAAAAAAAGGCTTTGCAGTTGTTGAAATTTGCGTGTCGAATGCCATTCTCAGTTCCATGGCATTCAAACAGTTGGCGTAATTAAGTGTGTCTGAGGGAAGCGACACCAACAGTTTAAATTGTACACAAGCATCCGATGGTGATAGTCGATCAAGCCAGACCTTTTCCGACTACGTCAAGTATAAATCGATCCATGTTTGATCCGATTTAGTTAGCTTTCCTTACAGCATTTCAATTTTACCCGCTTATTTAATGTTGAAATTTTGGTTAGGGTTTGTTGGTTGGTTTCAGTTGTATTTTAATGATTTTTTTTAATGTCGAAACGCATACCTATTTTGCTTGGTTTAAGTTGTTTTTTGGTTTATTTAGATGTTGACGTGTTTAGCGTGCTTTGGTTTGGTTCGCTTTCTTTTACAACATATTCACCGTTTAAGGCTTATTCACTTCCAAAATAGTACTATGATTTGCTTTGGGTTGGTTTAGCTTTATTATGATTTGGTTTGGTTTATTTGTTAAGTGTGTTTAATTGTTTGCTAACACATTAGCGATTTTGAAACAATTCAACGGCAAAGCACACCATTGCCTGTATCTTTGTTTTCGGTCTGGTTTATGGCACATCAACATTGTTAGGTTATGGAATGGCGAAAAACTACATCTTGTTTTAGTTGGGTTGTCTATATACGGCTATAGCTACGTTAATACACCAGTTCTCGTAAGATAATCAAAGTTAAGCGACGTTGGGCCTGGTCAGTGCTTAGAGTGGTTATCATATGGGAACAGCACCTGCTAAATGTAAAACATCTGCCGGGTGTCTTTTAAACTACAACAAAGTGGTCTTTTCTTATGGTCCGCATCGAAAAGACATTGATCGGCGATGAGAACTCGATTCCAGATTCGTCCATCTGCTTTATGTCTTACTCCAAGTGTGTACTGTGGTAGCCATCTTGCTTTTTCGGGAACGAAGATAGCAAACCAGAACGGAAATGGGGTCGAAATGTTACTTTAATTTAATATTTTTAATAAAAGCGGTTTCTTTTATATGACAGTCAGGTTTTTTTCCGGTCAAGTTCGATACCTTATTTACTGAACAAGTAAAATGCCTTTCTCTAACTTCGTTAACTATTTTTTTAAATTCCCTTTTCACCTCAAAGAATAGTACCATTTTGAAATAGGGGATACTATCGGGGGCATAAGTTGCAGGGATATAATGAAGAAAGAGGAGCAGCAAGATGTCTATTCACATTACACTTGAACTTCTGCATGTCAGTACAGTGGGGAAAGCAGAATCCCGGAAGAGAGTTCGAAAGTCTAGCAGTTCTGGGGAAGAAAGTGTTGGAACAGAAGGCTTTCTTGCGCCTACGGATCTCTACTGCATAGGGGTGGGATTTGATTGCTTGTAAGGATTGTCGGAGGGATACAAGTGCTTGTTGTTCGTCAGAGCCTTCACCATTA
This sequence comes from Euprymna scolopes, assembly GCF_053919585.1. Lineage (NCBI taxonomy): Eukaryota > Metazoa > Mollusca > Cephalopoda > Sepiida > Sepiolidae > Euprymna > Euprymna scolopes. The sequence goes on from NC_136484.1 coordinate 105,893,732, forward strand.
AAATACTTATAGAACGCCGATGGGACAGAGGCTGAAGCTTAGATAACAGTTCAGGACCTATCAGGTTGGCGACTCTTTTGAACCTTGTTCAGGTGTGAGAGACTAGTAGGAGATTCACCAGCCCAAATATAACAACAGTACACTATACATGTACAAATACAGATATACTTTCAGGCGTAAGTAGCTCTCTAGCACGGTAGAGAAACCCCCATTCTTCGTAATAGCCTTGGCAATGCTCTTTATGTATCCGTTCCAATTCATGTTCCCTGTGAACGTTAGGCCGAGGAGTTTGAAGGAAGTACTTTCAGGTAATGTGTTTTTGGCCATTGCTATTGGTGGTAGAGAAAGTTTCTCGTAATTATTGAAGGAAACACGCAGTCTTGGCAGCATTTAATGTGACCATCCATAACAACCTATATTTACGGCAACTTAACATGCATATATTTTATATTAAATATTACAGGGCTTTTTTTTATACGGAAATAGGTCAGAAATTAGTAGGTAACTCAAAATAAGTTGTTTACTTTAATAATTTCTCAGCTGTGTTTTAATGTTGCCGATTGCAACGTTTACCCACGTAAGTTAAACGTTGTGCTTTTGTGAATCAAGCTTTTACAAAATCTCGTCGGTCTATCGTTATTTTTATCGCAAGTGCTCGGTTGAGCTCCAATCTACGGCCCCATTCTTGCCAAACTTTCACAAAGAACACTCCATCAGCTAAAAACACTATCAATAATTTCACCCACTATGTCCTTAAACATAAACGTGGATTCTATGAACAAAGCTTTCCTAGAACTGCCCGCCAGTGAAACTGTTCCATGGTTTGCTTCTATTATTGTCGTCTTCAAGTCCAACATAAACAAATTCTTGGTCAACCGTTCTATTAAACAATCAGATTATACCAAATTTCCACTAACGATTACTACGCTATTGTCCAAGTAAAGACCGTATATATGTATTAACAGTTACCCTCGAATTGCCCCCGAGCCTTGGTAAGTAGTGACCCATTCGTAATCAAAGAAGCTACAACCACGTTAAATAGTATTCCATTGTTATACTTTGTGTAGTTCAAACTAAACAAGAATTACTCATCTGTGAAACACAATACCACGGGGCTATTTCTCAGCTGACTATAACAGTCGTTTTCAAGCTAAATGCTAACAAAATTTTATCAAAACGCCTTAAAAATTCAAATTCTGCCCAATTTCACCCGTTTTCTTCAACCTTCTTAAGACGTATTAACGTTCACCTGAAAAACTCATTCTTATACTCGAGTTGCCTTTCAGCTTTCATAAGTGATGATTATTACGGCAATAATATATATATATATATATATATATATATATTATTGGTAGTATTGTTTATTTTTTAAACAAAAACAAAAAAACACAATGTTTTCTTCCAAAGAGTGCCCAATGTTTAGAGAGCGATATGAATATGTTGAATATGAAAACTAGTGGCTACACATATGCAAATATGTTTCAGTGACCACCCTGCTAGGGAAAATCACATCATCAGGCCAAGAATATCTACCTCTTAATCCTCGGTGTTGGAAATGTTTTGAGTGAAACCTCGAAGTTGATCCTTTCCATGTTTGGTATACTGGAGACGCGAAGTAAGGTGCTCAACTGTATAGGAGCGTAAATTATATTATTGGTAGTATTGTTTAGTTTTTAAGCAAAAACAAAAACACACAATGTGTCTTCCAAAGAGTGCTCAATGTTTAGACAGAAGGATATGAATATGTTGAATATGAAAACTAGTGGCTACACATATAAGAGATATTCTTGGCCTGATGTGATTTTCCCAACAGGGTGGTCACTGAAACATATTTGCATATGTGTAGCCACTAGTTTCATATTCAATATATATATATATATATATATATATATATATATATATATATATGGATATATATATATATGGAGAGACGAAAGGAACAAACCAATGTATATGTTCAATTTTCGTCTTTATTTTAAGACACCCTCAGGATTAAATTGAAGTAAATAAAATAGTACAATATTTTAAATGATACTTTTTGTGAAAAGGATGTCTGTTTTTGATTTTATTTACTCCACTTTAATCACCCTGAGAAATTCTTGAAATAAAAACGGAACGTAAATAAACATAATTTGGTTTGTTCCTTTTTCATCACTTTATCTCGTTGAAATGCCATTTCCTTTATTCTCATCATATATAAGATGTGAATTCTGTTATTTTAACAATGTATACCTCTCTCTCTCATATATATATATATATATATATATATATATATATATATATATATAAAGAGAGTGAGGGGGCATAGATTGTTAAAATAACAGAATTTACATCTTAACTTTTATTATACTTTCAATTTTTTTTTTTAATGAGCCATTCTTTCTTAAAAGCACATAATTTCAGGTTGCTCGGATTTATAAAGATACATGTTGGTGTTTTTAATTTAAGAAAAATAGCTTCAGGATGTAATTAATGGATTAATATATAATACCAGTAATAATATTTTTAGGTAATTAACATTAATAAAATTTTATTTGGTGACGCTAATTCTAGTGTTGCAGAATTTAAATTGCTAACGTATTTCTTGGAATTGTGCGATCCAGTTCATTTTGCCTGTAACTGACCTCACATGAGCGTTCTCTGTTCCTATTTTAAATTCGTTTGTTTTCTTCAGGGTTTTAGTTTTTTTTGTTGTGTGTGTGTGTGTGTGTGTGTGTGTGTGTGTGTGTGTGTCTCACCCGAAGATGATTCAACGAAAAGTCAAAAGTATTTGTGATACATATGGAATTCATTTTTAGCACAAAACTATCATGAGAAAAAAAAAATTAAATCCATAATTAAGCAGTAGAATCGTTATCTTTAACAATGTTTGCTTAAAAAGAATGCTGTTAAATGCACACACACACACATATATATACATATATATATACATATATATATATATATACACACAATTTGAGGTTGCTATTTTCCAAAGGTAGGGTAACTAGTGAAATATAAAGAGGTTTATACAAGAGTGCTCAATACGGAAGTAGAGCAAGTTACATTTTCAATTTGTCTTTACATAAGCAGTAATTTGTCGCTACACAGTCATGAGCATGATTCGGTCTTCTAGTATTTAGTAAATAAAGACCTCTTCAGGCAACAACGCTTATTTTCAAAAGCGAAATTCTTAATGAAAAACGAAAATCAACTTTTTTTGCTGAAAGTTGATTTTCGTTTTTCATTAAGAATTCCGCTTTCGAAAATAAGCGTTGTTTCCTGAAGAGGTCTCTAGTTACTAGAAGATCGAAACATGCTTATGACTGTAGCAACAAATTACTGCTTATGTAAAGACAAATTGAATAATATATATATATATATATATATACACACACACACATACTACTATGGCGCCCGACCTTCCGAGCTTACCCAGTCGTAAAATACGCTTAAATATATTTTTTCTGCAGCTTGCGTATATATTATAAAGCCAATTATCTATTGATTATATTTAATCCAATATATACCGATTTCAACATTAAAAAATACTTGAGTGCCATCAGGTAAAATCGAAACCAAAACGTTTAGCGTCCCAACCTTAGTTGTTACCGTTTGAGCTACTGTCAAACGAGTAAGAACTAATTAAAACATACCTGCGCCCGGGCAACGCAGCGTAGCCCTACTAGTTTCTTTTCACGTTTTAATGATAGAAATCACCATAAAAACCGCGAAAGAGTAAACAACTTGCGCCTGCGCACTTTTAGGCGAGTCTCCTGTACTTTCGTTATCTTCCACTTCGCCGATTGGTCGTTCGGGGGAAAAAACAACCTTCACCTAGAATAGCCTTATCACAAACTGCAAAGTGCGAAAAGTTTTTCATTAATTCTCACCCCACGCTTTTCAAAAAGTTGGGTAATTTACATGTCGCTTACACGAACACATAGAAAAGATGTTCGTGCGCAGATAATAGTGTTTATTGTCAAGTTTCATATTTTATCTTATACGTCGCTTTTTTATATCCTTTAGCGGATTTGTCCAACTTAAAATTTGTTTCAATATCCTAATATTAAAACAAAATAGACATTAGCACAGGATAAAAGTGCAGGATAGTAAACACTGGAAAACTCGTAAACAACAAAACGGGCCATATATGTTATAAAAAACGGAACAGAATGAATTTCTATACAGAATCTGCATAGTTTTTACGTGGTTAAACCTTATAAATCATTTCCTGCTGTTCAAACTAGCCGGTGAGGCTAGTATGAACTCAGATGATGCGGTTACTAGGCGGCTTTAAATGCTGGTGGTAAATACTGGCACTCATTGAATGAATACATTTTTTTATTGGTTTACATAAGCATTTATACATCGTCACACATTCATGAACATGTTTCGGTCAGCAAGTTAAACATAACTAGAAACGTCTTCAATATCGCCGCTCCCATTTGGGGATGCGAAGTTGATCAAAGAAAATTATCTCCAATCCGCATTTAGGTAAAAATGCACTTTCGTATAAATTGAATTCGTTCAAAAAGTATCTCAAAAGAAAAACAAATAAGATCTACATAAAACAGTATACATCCAGCAGTCTCGCGAGAGAGCCCAGAGGTAGATGTTTAAGTTTCTAACCATGAGGTCCCGATTTCGAATCTCGCTAGATTCAGTCACTGATGAATCATAGACGACGAAACACGTGTCAGTGAATAGAGTGAGATATAGAGTGGCAGTATTCATCACCAGCTTCACAAGCCGCTTGCATCTATATTAACTGTTTTTACGAATAAATTGTAACGCTTGATTCCACGCATGTTGTCCTTGAATGTCGAATTCCATGAATGATGGTAAAGTGGAAATGGCTTTTTTTTTTTACTTAGTTGTTCTTTAAAGTGGATTGTACGAGAAGCTTTTCAATCCTCTCATAATTCTTCATCATTTAATTGTACGCCTGTTCATTTTACTAAGCTGTATCTTTAAGCGTTTCGCCTTGATAAGTGATGGCTAATTAGTAAAAAAAAAAAAAAAAAAACATGATTTTCTCGGGACAGCAGTTGATGCAGTTTCTAGGCGGTTTGAAAAGCTGGTGACGAATGCTGGCGCTCATATTGAATTCTAAGCAAATATGCTTTCTTATGTAAATTATGCACACTTAAACTTTTCCCGCATCTTGTACATCAGTGTTGTTGGCACCATCATTCGTGATTCCATGACCCCCTCCCAACAGTAACCATTTAGAATGCTGCCCTGCCTAAATAAGCTAATGGATAAATATCTTATCAAGAAAAGTCATAGAATTATAAAAAACTAGCAGACTGCACGGCGTCATTCGGTCGTAAAATATGCTTAAATATATTTTAATTCATGCAGATTTCGTATTTATCATTATAGAGCCAATTCTCTTGATTAATATATTGTACCCAATATATAGTAATTATTTAAAAAAGTTAAAAAATATGACTTGGGTGCAATCGGTTAGAATCGAAACCAAAACATTTAGCGCCTCGTGTTTAGTCGTTACTATTCGAGCTATCGTCAGATGGATAAGAAATAGATAAACATGGCCAGACTTTAACGTATAAACCAATGCATACAAGAACATTTTAAGTCGACTTACATTTTTGACCCCCTTAGCAGTTATTTTTACCGGCTAAAAACCAAATCGAATTTGTTCCACACGGCCAAATCTCCAATACAAGAAGTTTTGTAGATACAATTCCGGACACTGACAGAAGACAAGATTCCATTTACGTTTTTTTTTTTTAATTCCATTTTCACCACAAAAAAGGCAGTGCCACTTTGATATATGAGGCTACTATCGGAGACATAAGTTGCAGGGATACAATGTAGGGAGTTGAGCAGCAAGATATCTACACATTACACTTGGACTTCTGCATGTCAGTACAGTTGAGAGAGCAGGAACCAGGAAGGGAATTCCAAAGTTTTGCAGTTGTTGGGAAGAAACTATTAGAGTAGAAGGCTTTCTTACATCGAGGGATCTCTACAGTGTAGGGGGTGGGACTTTGCTGCTTGTCGGGTGTGTCGGGGTATTTACGTAGGGGGGACTAGGGCTTGTTCTTCAAAGCATCCACCATTAAAATACTTGTAGAACAGGCAGAGGGATGCAACATGTCGTCGATGGGATAGAGGTCGAAGCTTGGCGACTCTTGCACCCTGCCCAGTAGTAGTAGATGCACCAGCCCAAAATACTTATATATACATGGCATAACCACGTTGACATCGAATCCTGTTAGATCACCGTTGAGCCTGGTCAGTACATAATGGAAGTAGCTTTGCACCTCTGGCTGCCTTTAAAAGAGCTAATGACACTTTTCTAACAAACTGCAAATAATTTTATAATCGTTAGGTTAAGAATAAAATATCTGACTAAATATCATGTTGCATATGGTGCTGTCCACCCACTGATCCGGGCAATGTTCGGTTCTTGTCGGATAATTAGAAGTTTGTATACCTTCCTTACAAGTTGTTTTTTTTTTAAACTAAAATTTTCAATAACAAGATTTTCATATATATATATATATATATATAAGAAAATTAAAACTGAGTTTAAATTTACAATCAAAATTTATTGTTGGACTGAATACTCCACAAAACAATTTGCAAAGTCCTTATACCGCGGAGTTTCAAAGAATGCTATTCTTGCTCTCCTTCTCATCAGAGGACAGAAAGAAATCAGCAAATTTTAATTGTAGCAATGCTAGAATTTGCTGGTTATGGCATTAAGTGAAACCGCAATTTATTATAGTCATAAACTTCCAAGAAAAACAAATGAAAAGATGTTGGATATGTAAAAGAAATATAAAAACAAACCACGTATAATATTGCGTATTGAGCTTTTTTTTATTCGGTTAGGATTAAATTATCTATAAATAAATATTGGTACTTATATTAGATTTAAGTTTACTATTGCGTATATCAGATAAACCCTACATCCTTTTGATTTCATTACTATATATATTCATCTGCAGACTGTTCTTCAGTGTAACCACACCAGAAACTGCATCAAGTTGGGATCGAAACTCGGACGCCTAAACGACAGTGAGTACTACTAACCTCTACCTCATTTGACTGCTTCTAAGTAGGTAGGTGAAATTACAATGATAAACATTGTCAAGTGCCGTAAGCTTTACTTGTTTACACAAAGAGCATTGCGTTATACGCTAATGGGAGTTTGTCATGTATCTTAACAATATGCTTCACCCAAGGAAGGGAATATTTTTAATCCTCCAGCGACAAATATTTTCCCTGTATCACAGCTCTTCAGTGCATCTAACCCGTAACTGCCTCAGGCTGGAATCGAAAGTCAACAATCTAGACACCATATGTTTTAGAATAAAACTGAGCGAATTTTAAAAATTGAACATTTTGACCAAATAAAAGTTTTGGGCCGAATTAACAGACATGCTCATTAATCTATATATTAATGCGATAGCCTGTGTTATTTATATCCGGGTCGTTTAATTATGTACATCCATTTCTTGTCATAAATAATTTTGCCAAGAATTCTTCATAAGTTTTGCTTTCGATTATAGCTGATGGCAATCAAGGAATCTATTTTTTTTTATATATAAGTAATTTTATCAGGAAGTTTTGATTTTGGCTGAAGGAACTGATGTTTATGTTTTTATTTCAGTTTCGATTCAAGCTAATGCACCCAAGTCATATGGATATGGATATATATTTTTAAATTTTTTTTAAATCGCAACTTTATAATATATAAAAATAAATAGAATATGAACTCTAATAATATATACGAAATCTGCAAGAATTAAAATATATTTAAGCGGACTTTACGGCCGGGCTTTGCCGGGCGTTCGTGCTAGCTTAAATACTTTTGCAGTTGTAACAAAAAAGTCACAATATCAGAGCGTCTCTATTTACACTGAATATCGACAGAATGCCAACATCAATATATTACATATGAATTGGTCCCCTGTGGAATTTTCAAAGGTCCTGCTAGTATATATTATTAATATAGAAAGCGACTGTCACAAAGATAGTCTACACAATTTTATTCACAGAGTAAATTAAAATTAAGACATAATGATCAGTGCTGAAACAATTCTTTAGCCTTCCTCTTTGCCTAGCAGGTTTGAGGACTTAAGAGGTAATTTACATTTTGGAATAGCTCCGGCATAGATTATCTTACACTATTTACAGAGGCTATAGATTTCAAATTAAACTAAAGACACATCTCATATACAATTCTTATTCTCAGTATTATAAAAATATTATTTAATGCTTAATGAATCTTTATCGTCATATTTTACGCTGTATAATTTTAATGTGAATATTTTATGTGTGCAGAATTTTAATTATAATACTTCACGATTGATCATGTTTTACGCAGCGTGTAGGATTATAATAGTGGCATATCATGCAAACAGTATCGTAGATGTCTTTTAAACCCATGATGTATCGTAATGTCAAATATTCCAATTGTCATATATGACGCATGTCATATGGTATAATAATCAGTATACGTATGCAGTATTCAAATGGCTGCGAGGCCTCTGTTGAATAAGTTAAGTTTGAGAAAATGAGTTCAAACTAAAAAATTATACAAAATACTGTTAGAAACTCACTCAATATGTTACCATGACATAGGCTTGACATATATTCAGTGGGTTTCTAACAGTATTTTGTATTATTTTTTAGTTTGAACTCATTTCCCTAAATTTAACGTATTCAACAGCAAGCTAGTTCCTAGGCGTGTCAGAATTATTGGAGAATTTTTGACACCCTTAACACAAAACTGCGAATAAAATATTTTTAAAAAATCGTAATTTCTCTTTTTAAAGTGGGTCGTTTAATTTCTTTATGGAATATACTTCAAAAATAAAATATTAAAGTTGTTTAAAAAATAATATATATATATATATATATATATTTTTTTTTTAAAGTGTTTACAAAGTGCATGCGCGCGCTCATGCAGGCATTTTTTCTACGTAATGAAATGAAGTTTACGAGTTAAATTTTTAAAAAAATTTCATTTTAAAAATCTATCAAAATTTTTCTATTGGTTTAATTTTTACGATATTTTCAGGTTCAATGTGAAATTTTATTATCTTTCAAATAAACTGTATATAATATTATAAACAAACATTTATTTTAGTTCACCCCCCCCCAATTTTGAAATGTATATTAAAATGAAAAAAAGATTTTCTCACCCGTTTTATATACCACAAATTGACGATAAAAGATCAATAAATAAAATAGAATTAAAAAAAAAAAAAGAATATTTATTTGGGAATTTACCTGTAAAGTCCAAAGTTTAAAACCTTTTGTAAAAAAAAAAAAAAAAATGTTAATATTTTTTAATTGAAACTTCATGTTCTGGTTAGATTCTCTAGTAGAGTCTGTTGCCAAGGTCGCTGGGAAAATAGTGGGATCCTTCTACCGCTCCAGAAAATATCTCGCTACTGATGCAATTCTCTATCTATATTAAAGCCAAGTACGTCCAAGGATGGAGTACTGCTGCCACATCTGGGCAGGAGCTGCTAAAAACAGCCTATCCTGATTTGACAGTACAAAATAGACTTCGTGGCTTAGTGGGGGATGCCCTTTTCTCTTCTCTGCAACCTCTCTTCCACAGCAGAGACGTTGCGAACCTGTCATATTTTATCGTTATTTCCATGGAAAGTGCTCGTCTGACCTCCAATCTCCGGTCCACCTTCGCCAATCTTTCATGATAAACACCCTTCTAGCTGAAACCACTGTCAATAATTTTCCCCACTCTTTATGCCTAAATCAAAACTTAGATTCCATGAACAAAGCTTCTTTCCTAGAGGTGTACGCCTGTTGAACTTCCATTTAACTGTTTCCCACCTGACTACAACTTGGATGTCTTCAAGTCCAACATAAACAGATTCCTGATAAACCGCCCTTTAAATAAAACACTTCAAATTTCCAATACTAACGATTACTATGATACTATCCCATTGATTATTGTACACGCAATGACCACTATCCTCGAGTGGTTTCCGGGCCTTGATAAGTGGTGACTTCCATGTAAAAGAAATATCGGACGCTAACGACAATTTTTCTATTTCATTCATGTTTTTTTAGATATTTAAAAAAAATTTACTCCATAAAGAAATAAAATATTAAAAAAACTCATGTATTTCTTTAAAAGATTTTTTTTAAAATGGAAAACTAGTGGAGCAATTAAAAAACAAAAAGGCCAAAACTGAGTGAAATGTTATCATTTTTCAAGTACGGTGACACATTGACCAACTTTGTAGTTTAAAGCAAATATGTCAGAAATACAAAAGGGAGATAATTTACCGCCCTTTTAGGCATCCATATTTAATAATTAGAAAAAAAAAAACCCAAAAAAAACACTTTCGCTAACAGCGGGAACGAGTTACAAAAGGCCGTCTTCTGAGACTTGCTTAAAAATATCCTTTTATTTAAAAAGTACATGGAATATAAATACGGACAAATTCTTATAAATGAAGAATGGAAACACCCATTGATTAGTATAGTATATAGGCAGGTACTTTTTTTATTTATATATATTTATTATATTTAGATAAAGTTAAAATTCTTTGAAATCTTTTTTAAAGAAAACTGATTTTAAAAAAAACATTGTATATTTTTCGATTAAACCTTTTGTTTTTAACTTTGGTCTTTGCACCTTTTATTAAAAAGAAAATTAAGGTTTAAATTACATTATTCATATTGTTATAAGCTTCGAAAAATAGCGAGTTCAATTAATCACTCCTTTTTAATCGCGACTTCTGACACTCCTAGCTAGTCGCCGCCATTCGTTTTTTTTTTTTTTTCAAATATACTGATAAGCACTGCATGTTTTTCCAACCTAATAAACATTTTATATTAAATAAAACACTAAAAACTTATCCAGTAAGGTAGAAAAGTAAGTTATCTTGTCTTTGATAACATTTGTTATATATTTGGTTTTTGAAAACTTTTTCGAATCTATGTGCATATTAAACAAAAACAGTTTATCTTGTCGACAATGACCCACACCTTAACGGATAAAGTACCGAATAAATTCGGTTTAAAGTGACACTCGTTTGAAGATTAAACGTTCATTCTTCACTGCAAGCGATACTTAGAATACAATTGCGAATCGCTAAGAACTTTAACCCGGTCGTAGCTGACGAAATAAACGCATGCTACACCGTTTATTAAATAAAAGATTCCGGTCGAAATTTTGTAAAGACTCCAGTTTTACTAGATACACCTGAAGGTCGCAACATACGTCGGCCGAAACCTCGTAGGAATAATAATCCAGGTGAGAACAGTAGTCTGAATAATTCAAATACGAATTATTAATCTCATCTAAAAAATTCAGATACATTGTAACCAACGGTTTCAATCGAAGATGATTTTCTTTGTAAGTGCTTCTAGATCATTAAACTCATTACTGTTTGAATTCTTCCCTACTAATTATTACTTGTCTGTCTTCAAATCAAATTTCAACAAATCCTTATCAAAAACCGCCTCATAAGTAATCAAACGCAGTCCATACCATTGATCACTGCAAGGACTCTCATAATGTTCCTCATCTTTCAATTGGTCATCATTAATGTTTTAAGCTTTATCATTGGATTACTTAGGGCGTTGATACGTAGCGATCTCAATAGTAAAACAGTCTTGGCCGTGGCTAGACAGGCGCAAATCCGACGAATTACACTCGGATAGTATAGCGCGACTTCGACATCTTACAACCGTGTAGTTCCTCATAACAGTATTCACGCTAACTATTGCTAAACTTTTGCTTTTCATTCGGAAACATGCTTCACCAGATAAAATTTCCGTAAAGTTATTTTCTGAGAGTACAAAGTGGACCTCATAACCCTAGCTTCCTTTCTTTTGTCCCTTAATACTCATATCCTATGAGCGATGTTTATAACAAAGGGAAAATTACTGTTTGAGTCGAAATTATAAATCTAACACTTATCGTTGGCAAATTCCTGATCTTGAAGTGGTATTTTGTAGCTTCTTACATCAAGTGGCTTAATGTTTTGTCTGTTCATGCCTTGTCTGGAACGGTTTGCGTAAAAAAAAAAAAACAACCCTGATCTTACAAAGTTATAAAGTTGTTACAGAAATGACGAAAATATTGATAAGTATCGTTTTTTTTTATTTTGATGATTTTTTGTATGTTTTTTTTTAAGACGATTACATATTTATATGGATTTTGCTTGTGTCTTTGGCTCATTCTAATTATCCAAACTTGTGAGTAAGTTAGATACGTTGTACTATATTCACTCTGGGCAGGTTGATCAGCATCCTTCGGAAGAAGGAAGTTTCCATCTATATTTCGATCAGGTGACATTGCATTTTACACTGTTTACGCCATCCTCTCACATAAGGCACCTGGCATGCACAAATAGACATTCGTACACTACTGAGCACACTCATCGTAGTTTAACGTAAGGATGTTCAATTTGCCAAAGTCGGAAGCAATTTAATTTGCCAAAATCGGAAGCAATTTAATTTGGATTAATGTGTAAAGCCTTTCTTTCAGTTGTTTAGACGAGGCAAGATCCAAACGTATTTCTGTTGTCGATCATAATTTTTTTTTTTTTTTTTTTTTTTTTTTTTTACACCGTTGAATACATTAGTGTATTTTTGTTCCTGGGCTGAACCAGTGCAAAGTATCATTTTGGATATAAGCGATTATCACTACCGATTAAGCTCAGCCGAGAATGGAACAAAGTCGAAAGTGGGTTAAATTTCTTCGTGATTTGACATCTCGAGACGCCGTATATTCAGTTGTTTCGAGTAATATATAATACTGCAGGGGGTAAAACGTCCCTGCCTTGCAACGTCCAAGGTCATCCTTTGGCAAAGTGTATCGTCTGTTGGCTTTCCTCTGCACTTCTATAGGGCTACTATAAAGGGGGTGGGTGGCGTTCCTCATTCATGGTACAGCCAATACATATAGGGAAAGGAGGGGTCTCTATAAAAAAAAAAAATCTAATAGATGGAACTCGTTGGCTTTATACCGCAATCTTTTAGGGGTGGTATCACAAATAAAACGCCCGCTTCCAAATTGCCACGAAAGTAGTAAGGCTTATAAAACTAATGAGAATGCTTATGTCAGTGCGCAATCTGGTCTGACAAAGACAGAAAAAAAATTAAAATGATGTTTCCAAATTTTTAAGATGAGGATTGGTTATTCATATTAGGATTCTTCGGACTATTGTTCTCATCTTGATTGGTTGGTTGTTTTACGGCATATCAACCCTTCTCAGGTTATTTAATGCCGATTCTAGTTATTTTGAGGAACGATTTTTAATGGAGTATATTTGTTTTTTTAAGTCGGATTCTATTTAACCCATAGTTGGGACCCTAACAGGTACTACCACTTCGGGTCAGAGTGGACCTGGGAGCAATGGCAATTAAAGGGTGGATCCACACTCCAAGGCTCGCAAGGTGGGGCATCACCATCGGATATTGTTTTAGGTCATATCCAGGACCGTTCTCATCTTGAGTATCTTTTTCACAACGTGAAGTAAATAAAGGGTTCCGTACAAAATTCTGTCCAAATTCCCGAATTCGAAAAAAAAAAAAAAAAAAAAAAAAAAACATTCCAGATTTCAGTAAGATACACCTGAAGAAGGTCACAGGTTGCATCGATCGAAACGTTATGAAAATGACACTAAAAATAACAGTAGTCCGAATAATCCAAATACGAAAGAAAAATAACCTTTGTTGGCGCGTTTTTCACCTTAGCGCCAACTTATGATCACCAGAGGACTCAGCAAAAGATGTATTACACTATGCAAAAAGGCAGTATTCGGTTTGTGTTTCTGCTCTGTAGCACAGTCAACCAAAGAAGTTAATAACGATAACTTCTATATTCATTTTTAAAGTCGTCATAGAAAACATTCAGTCGTATATAGAATACATCTTCTAAATGTCCTTTTGCATGGCTTGTTGCACTTTGCTATGTGATGCCATGAAATTTGATTTGACTTAATATAAGAGCTGCACTAACTAAGATAGTATACATCTCTTCCCGACATTAACGAAAAAATTGATATGACTTAAAAGTCGATTTTAGTCAAGAGGCAAGCAATTTCCTTAATCACTAGACTTCGACATATATATTTGTATATTTTGGCAGCATGTCATTATTTAAGCACGTCTGATTGAACAAGACAGTTGTTTTTCAGATTTTGTTGGATATTTTTGCAATTCGCCGAGCGGTCTTTTATTTTGGCTGGTATATTATGGTGGCCAGTAGTTGGCCATCTCGAGCGCTTTCCACCGTCGTCGTCAGAAACGAGTGTTGTTAATGTTACCTTTTCTTTTAGGCTTGGTGTATTTATAGTTAGTTCTACTTTGTTGTTATAAAAGTGAGTGCAGGATGGGTAGGGACTAATTATTTTTATTTTAAATTTTCTCATTTTATATTTTATTTATTTAGTTTATTTATAGTTAGTTATTGAATACAGTTAGTATACTTGTCTCGATATTAAATGAGATCCGGTTAATACACCAAGCCTCAAGAAAAAGAAAACAACAACCGCTTCTGGCGACGATCGGATGTACCGATAAAAAGCGCTTAAGAATATGGCCGAACAACAAATACTGGGCGCCATAATATACAATAATCCAGAAATAAAAGACCGCACGGCAAATTGAAAAGATATCCAACAAAATCGAAGAAAAATAAAAACTTGTGTTCAATGAGATGTGCTTGAACATATATATATATATATATATATATATATATATATATATATATATATATGAGAGAGAGAATGTGTGTGTTTATTATACAGACATTATTGGTTACATATGTGAATACATGTTTCAGTGGAATTCAAATTCAAAGAGACCACTTCAAAAGGGCGATGTTGAAACGAGAGTCAAGATTACATTCTTTTATTATAAAATATTTAGGTGTAGTTTACGCTCTGAAAAAATTTGTGAATATGAGTTGTAAGGGATTTATAGAGAGATGTGGTGAATGAATGAAATTGGGGTGAGGGTAAAGGAAGAGGGGGAACTACGAAAGCTGTTGTAGCGGGAAGGTATTGGTATTATTTTAACTTGGCGGTTGTTTATGGGCCCAAGTTTTCACTTTGATCTGAAGTAATATACCCTGATCTCTGATGAAGTGGTCTCTTTGAATTGTAATTCCACTGAAATATGTATGCACATATGTAACCAATAATTTTGTATAATAAACAGACTATACCAGCTCTGTTTTCCATTGAGCACTCTTTAATAATTACGCAGGTTTCATTAGATTTACATTTCTATCTATATCTATACCAATCTATACAACCATCATTCATACATACATACATATATCATATATACTAAAGTACTATTTTTCAGTCTTTATCTACTTCACATCCTACTGGGAAATGGTAGGAGGTCGAAAAGTGGGGATTAAAAAAGGCAGCGCACAGGAGATGCGTTCACAAAAAATATCCCTGAGCATCTCCGTCAGGATTCTTATTAGTGCGCCCCAGACGAATAGCAATAGATTAACCACATTTTTTAACGAGAAAATGAAAAGACCGAAAAGACCTGGGGAAAGTTTACCTAGGACTGCGCAGAACCTCAGCTCGATAGAAACATCGTCACTAACCAAAACTGACGAGACTCCATCGGATTGACTGTCGAAGACGTATCATCGACCGGTTTGAACAACACCATGTTTAAGTCTTTGTTGTGGTTCAATCGATTCTTAAACTATGCTCTTCCGTGTAATGAATACAATAGCCATTATGTTAAATGAGGCGGTTAGTTTCAGCTTTAAAACGGATCATACATCGTAATAGACAAATCAAGCTCAGCAGTACTATCATTTGCTATCAATATTGCTTTATGACATTAAATGCCTTGAACGGTTTATATAGTGAAAAACAATCTCACTAAGCATATCAAATTTTGTTTTATATTTTAATTGGAATTGTGTTATCGCATTAAATACTCTCCAAAAAAAAACCCTCACATAAAATTAAGCAGACCACACTAAAAGCTAACTGAACTTACAAAGTTCAGTTACGTATGTACATTTCTTTTACTAATGAGACAACATTTATCAAGGTCACGAGGCACTCGAGGGGATGATTGTCCTCTAAAAGATGAATATTGCAGGGTCTTTCAAAATTGACTGATGCAATTAACTAAGTTTGATTATTTACGGAGACGGTTCGTGTCAAATATCTGTTGATATTGGATGCAAAGACAACTATGCTGTAGTTAGCAGGGAATCAATCCAGATGAACAAATATCGCAGGGAATCTTTCTAATTGAATACAACGTGATCGTTTTTTTTTAAGTTCAAAGTTAACAAATTTTTATCAAGTCGTTCATTTAAATAATCAAATTATGGCCATGTAATCGTTCCAAATCCCGTCAAAGTTGTTGTTCATAAGCAAGTGACAATCTCATCAACTCTTATCACAAGTGGCTTTTAGGCCTTGATAGGCAGTTGCTCATTGATATACAAGTCTACAGCATTCCACAGAGGGATAAGTCTTGCAAAGAAATGCAGCCCGACTCTAGAGGGAGAAACGTAAAAGGTGTTTTAAGGGCGAGTTCCTGCAGCAAACTAGAACATCTGATTCAGTTTGCACTAAAAGGTGTCTGGTCAGAGTTAGTTCCTTATATTCATGACCTCCGGCTTGGGGTCGCTTACTCTAGTGGTTTGCCAAGTGTTATACTATTTTTTATTAATTAATTGTTAGCTGAACGTATCGAATAGTTAATAAGGCCTATGACATTTCCATGCTGAGAATGGCGTTCAAAATTATCTTCTGCAGTTTATTGGCGGTGCTGAAATAACCACTTATTTAGAAAGCAAATCTTAATATGGTGTGCGTGGCTTTAACTATTCTGTACTTTTATCGAACAATTTGAAAATAAATTTGTGAATTTAGGAAACTGAAATCCCAGCCGGAAGTCATATTAGAGATGAAGTTTAATATCAGGAACTGAATCTGACCGGACACCGTTTACTGCAAACCTTGATCAGGTGTCCTTCTGGTTTGCCGTTCTCGCTGATACGACGCAGTCCGATATTAAAATGATATACTTAAAAATCGGTAAAAATGGTTTCCGTTTAAAGAATAATGAAAGCGTGTGATCGACGCGTGTAATCGCCCTTTACGTGGCGCACGCTATAGCCATGCGTGCGCGTACACCGACGAGCGATGAAAAATTGTGACGCAGAATCTGCCGCGCCGCGGACACGCGCACTTGTTAGTCTATCGGTGGCGAATACGCATTCTCGTAAGTACATCAAAGCCGCGCCACCCCCCACCTGCCAGCCACCACAGCTGCCGATAGCGTCGCATCAGAACTTCAGAAATTGTGACAAGAAACTTGATAGGACATTGTGAATATTATTTACAATGATTGTCATTTAATCGACCAGGTTGGCCTTCGTTTATTGTTCAAATAAATCATGTTCTTCAGATATCAGTCGAGGAAAAAGAAAACTATTTCAACGAGTTTTTGTTAACACGGATCGTTTCCATGATTGTTTTCAAATTTCGGACTAATTTACGTAAGTAGAATAGTAAATTGTTTTGTGAAAACATCGCGTGTTCAAAAAAGCATTTAATGCCGACATAATTTTCTTGGACACTCTTCAAATAATTAATTGAGAAAATGTGCGAAAAGAACGAGAAGTTTTCGCATTTCCTATTATTTAATATATATAATATATATAAGAAGATCGCAAGAAACGGCTGAAAATCTGTTTTAATTACATTTTGTATTGCTGTACGTCAACAAAGTAATAAAATTTTAAACGTGTATAAAAATTTATATATATATATATATATATATATATATATATATATATATATGTGTGTGTGTGTGTGTGTAATTACAATACTGATAATAGAGAGTGCTCAATTTTTACATTAGAGTAATGCTTTAACTCTTTATGGAAACTATCATTACCTAATCAGAGTGCCCCACCTTTACCCCCCACACACACGTGTGCAGTTATAATAAAAAATCGAAATAGAATCAGTTAATTAATAAAAAGTTCGCTTTTCTGAATAAATATTAATTAATAGCATTTTAACAATACTAGTCGAGGTAGAGATACCAATAAAGAAAGAAAAAAACGGTGGGATTAAAAAAAAAAATTCAATAATCTGTATAGGTAAATTTAATTATTTTCATGAATCCAATACAATTGATGAGTAGTCGGAAAAAAAAAAAACGCAATCGTCCAAAACAATGCCCATAATAAACACCTTAAAATAAACAACAAACTCAAAGACAAAAATTAAAACAATCCCAATAAGAAAAACAGATGAAGTAGATTTTCCATTCCAATCAAATATTTTTTTAAATCGTCCACAATAAAACGCGTTTAATAGTTAATCCTAGCAGAATGTTTGATTAAAAAATATTTAATAAAATCTAAACATTTTTTAATGTTTCACAAATAATCAAAATCTGAGCAACTCACAATTAAGCGTTAATAAGATGGACAGATTGGCAGTTGAATGATGATGATTATCAGAACCGAAAATGATGAACGAACCGAACAAAATGATTATTTTCATCCATCAGACTACTGTTCTCATCTTGAGTGATTTTTCACAACGTTTCGATCGATATAACCTCCAACCATGTGTATCTTGTCGAACTCGGGAGTTTAGACGGAATTTCGAATGGATTCCGTCCAAATTTCAGAGTTCCACAGAAACACCAGAGTTCAACAATATATACCTGAAGAAGCGTGGAGATTATATCGACCGAAACGTTGTTAAAATCACACTTAAGATGAGAACAGTAGTCCGATGAATCCAAGTAATACGAATAACCAATCTTCATCTCAAAAATTCAGAAACGTCAAAATGTGAGTATTCATGATGCTTATGACAAGTATTTGTTGACATTGGGTTTGCAGAAAACCATACTGTAGCTGTCAAAGAAGTAGTCCAGGGGGTATTACGTTCCACAATTTTTTTTATGTAAACTGTTAAAAGAATATATGTTAAAATGTAAAAACTTATTTTTTGGAAAATTATTACTGAAATAAATCACAAGCGTTTCTGTGTAGCTTACTTGCCATGAGTATATTTCATGATATTACTAAACTTTACTTCTATAATGAGCATTGTTGAGATGACAAATTATATAATAATCAGTTAATCTTTGATCTGAAATATTTAATAGAACACTTTTTTTTTTTTTTTTACAAGGGAGTCACCATTTATCAAGACCCGGAGGCCAGTCGAGGATAAGGGTTAATGTATGTACAGTAGTCAATGAGAAAATGTAATCGTTAGTAATGGAAATTTGGTAAATTGGATTACTTAACGGGACGGCTCATCGAGAACTTGTTCACGTTGGACTTGAAGACGACTATATTGTAGTCAGTTGAAAAGCAGGAATACAGACCAGAGTTCCACAGACGTGCAGTTCTAAGAAAGAAGGTTTATTCATGGAATCTACGTTACGTTTTATGCACAGATAAAGAGCGGGAAAATTATTGATAGTGGTTTCAGTTAGAAAAGTGTTTCTCGTGAAAGACAGGACGGCGGGGGTAGATTGGAGCTCAGACGAGCACTTGCTATGAAAATAACGATTAAGCAGATACAGACTCGCAATGTCGTAGTGAGACAAGTATATGTGTGTGTGTGTGTGTGTGTGTGTGTGTGTGACAGAAAGACGGAAAGAAAGAGAGTCGTTTGTGTGTGTGTGTGTGTGTGTGTGGCGCTTGTGCAGTTTACGGACCGTTTTATTTTTAGATCGGACTTTCATGTTAAATCAAATTTTGACGGTATCTTTTGTTCGTCAAAATATTAGATGAATGTTCAAAATAGTTATAAAGCCCTGCACATTCCCATTGTGAGAATGGCTTTCTAAATAAGGTTTTTTTCCAGTACAGTCAGTGAACTGCACAAGTATTTCTCTCTCGCACACATAAGTGCTACTTGTGCAGTTTATGAAACGTTCTGAAATGGTCCTTGTACAGTTTACGGACCGTGTTGAAATAACATCATTAAGAAAGTTATTAACATGGATAGACTGGGCCTTTAAGTATATATATATATATATATATATATATATATATATATATTAAAATACTATAATAAAATACGAACATATATACGAAAGATGACTTTCAGGAGAGTAGAATTAAATGTCGACAAAAATACTTGAAATTTAAAAATGAAAACAATCTTTTACAATAAACATAAGTAATTTTTTTTAATTGTACATACAGAGGAAAATAGATAAAGAGATATACGGATATAAATCGCGTTATACTCACATGGATACCAGACGCTGGATAGACTCTGGCCGGGGAATGAGAGCGGTCTGAGCATGATGAAGCTGGCGTCCCAGGTGCAGATGATCGCCGTAAAGATGAACCATCCAATGATCCATCCGGGTAGCATGCTCGGGGGGAATATCGATACAGTGGACGTGAAGTGTCGTCGGGTGCTGATCGGCGCACTCTGTCTTGCGCGACATACCCCGTTGGAGATGCCGGCGTGGGTCATCCCCATTGTTGATGCCGTCGTCGATGGGCAGCCGTTCGGACGTGTCACTCGCGGGCTGGATCCCGATGTCATCTCGATCAGTTCAGATCGGATAATTAAAACTTTCTGATTCCCGCAAAAGTACTTATAGTTTTTTGTCAACACACATGGTCCCCGACCCTTCCACCGCGGGACAGATAGATTCGCCCAGGTTCAGGGGGTGGCAGGTCATTGCGTGCATCGCACTATCACACAGCTACAATTGATATATTCATACGTTCTTGTTTTACACACACACACGCACACACACACACACACACACATATATAATATATATATATATATATATATATATATATATATACTTGTGTATGTGTGTATATAGTTAAAGCTGTGTGCATTACATTGTCCTTTCATCCATCTCTAACCATTCCTCTTTTCCTCCTCCTTCTGTTCTTTCGCCTTCTCTGCCTTCTCCCCGATCCTCATCCTACACTCTGTCGATCTGATCTGCCTTTCACCTTCACTTTTTACTCCTACTCCGGTATGCCCGTTTCTTTTAGTTTCTGGAAGGTTTGATTTCGTTTTATTTATCATATTTTCTCTACTTCTTCTTTCCTTTCCTTTTCTTTTTTTTTACTTTTTCCTTTTTAACATTTTTTAAAAATGTTTTTTTTTTTTTTTTAAATTTCTGATTTCTTTCTCATTTCATAGATAGAATTATTAATTATCATACAAACTTTTTAACTGTTTTTGTTTAATTTCTTTTAATCTTTCTTCTCGTTTTTTTTTTCTTCACTTTTGATCTTTTCTTTATTATTATTATTATTATTATTATTATTATTATTATTATTATTATCTGACTGTATGCAGAATACGGAACGTAGTGAAATAATAATTTAGAAGCCCATGGGAGGGTTTCTTGTGACTATTCTGTACTTTCATCTATCAATTAAAAATTTGTAAAAAAAAAAAAAAAAAAAAAAAAAAAAAAATATCATGGTCCGTATTTTGCGTTTTATCTTTATTTTCAAATTTTTCTTTTAGTTTTTGTACAGTTGCATACAATTTTTTTTTTAGTTTTTATACGTTTGCATATAATTTTTCTTTCAGTTTTTATACGGTTGCGTATAATTTTTTTCTCTATAATTCTCGGATTTCTTCATTCAGTTTTCTTATTAGTGTCTCTTTCTCAAACTTTTTTTCTCCTTTCTTTCATTCTTTTTTTCCTTTTTTCATCAATTTTCTTAATTTTCTTTTTTTTTTCTTTTTGTTCATCCATTCTTTCTTTTTTTCATTCATGATTTTTTTTCTTTTTATCAATATTCTTCTCTCTATTATTACTTTTTCCTTCATCAGTTTTTTTTTTTTCCAATATTGTTTCATTTTTTAATCTTATTCTTTCAAAAAATTACAATGATTACAATAGTTATTTCTATCTAAAAAGGTGTATTTTTCTTTTTGTTTCTTACGTTTTATTTTGTTTGAACCTTTTCGTTATTTTCGTTTTTAATTTTCTTTTTGTCATCCTTTTTAATATAGTTTTTTTCCTTCTATTTCTGTTTTTTATTTCGTCTTTTTTATTACTTCGTCTCATATTTCTTCCTTTTCTTCTTTTTTTCTTATTCTTCGTCTGATTCTTCTTATTATTTTCTCTTCTTTTTCTTTTTTTCCTTCTTCTTTACCGTCTTCTTCTGCTTCTTCTTCTTCTTCTTCTTCTTCTTCTTCTCCTCCTCCTCTCCCCTCCTCTTACTCGAACGCATTCTCTCTCTTTCTTTGTAAAATTCTTCTATCCTTTTTATTTCTTTTTAATAATTTGTAACTATTTTGGAATTTAAAATTTTTTGAATTATTTTTCTCAACTTGCAATCCGTGAGTTTACCAAACATATCCTGTTTATTTATTTATTTATTTCATCGCGTTGTTTTATCAATTAATTTTTAAAGTAATAGCTTCCATCGTTTTTTTTGTTTGTTTATTTGTTTGTTTGTTTTAATGTGGCAACTTGGC
>NC_136484.1:105921194-105923694 GCF_053919585.1 Euprymna scolopes
TAGCGGAGTCATTATGAAGGGAGAAGAGTAGAAAGATGTTTGTTAACATTACACTTGAACTTCTGCATATCATTGCAGTTGGGAAAGCAGAATCCCGGAAGAGAGTTCCAAACACCCGCAGTTCTGGGGAAGAAACTATTGGAGTAAAAGGCTTTCTTGCACCTAGGGATCTCTACTGTAAAGGGATGAGACTTAGTAGCTTGTCGGGTTTGTCCGGGGTAGTTACGTCGGGGAGGTACAAGTGTTTGCAGTTCGTCAGAGCATTCACCATTGAAGTATTTGTAGAACAGGCAGAGGGGCTTAACATTGTCTTTAAAAATATTTTTAAACTTACTTATTTTTAACATAAGGATTCTCTCACGCGAACGCATCACGTATGCGAATTCGTGAAACAGTTGACAAACAGTTAAAAATCCAATGATTGCCAGGTATAAAGTTTTTAATTTTGAACCAACCCTTTTTACCTTATACAAACCGATTAAAACGTTTTCCACATGTCTGAATAACTTACATACCAAATTTTAAGCCGGTAGATAGAAAATTCGTGGATTATTTAGGCTGAGAATTGTCCTCACACACATTCTCACATTTACATATACACTAGCATACCGTCCGGCATTGCCCGGTCGCAAAATACGCTTAAATATGGTATTTTGATTAATGTAGATTTCGTATTTATTAATATATAGTAATCACTTAAAACATTAAAAAAAAAAAAAAATGATTCGTGCGCCACCACCGAGAGTTCAAAACATTTACCTTACGATTTACTTTTTCCTTTGACGTTAATGCTTGAGCTATAAAAATATGTTTGCTGCAAGCTAAAAATTAAAACCTGAACCAATAGCTGTTACGTTACGCATGCATATTCGTAATTCCGTCGTTCAATCATCACTTGGCAAATTCCATTTTTTTTTTAATTTTCACACTTTTGCACCGATTTTCCCCGGCTAAAACCCAAATATAAATTTTAGCATGGGTTCGAATACCTTATATATCAAGTTTTATGTCTGTAGACCAAAACAATACGTAAGTATATATAGAATGATGTTTGTGTTTACTATACCATTTTTACGCAAATATTGTGCAAGTATTAATCATTAATCTGCATGATTATAATTACACGTAATAGTTAACTAAGAATTATCGTGAAAACCGAAAAAAAAAATTAATAGGGAATTAATTAAAATGAATGTTTAAAATCAGATGCAAATTAGCTAGATCTTTTGCAGATGAATGCAATTCCACACCCCATTTATAAAAAAAGAAAAAAGTTGTAAAAACTTTTTAAAATGAATATCAATACACAAACAAAAAAATAAAATTAATTGGAGTATAGATAGATATTGTGCTTGTTAATATTAATATTGCCTTATGAACACGACAAATTGTCAGCTTTTTTTTACTTTATACATACCCTTATTTAATTGCCTCCTCGCGAGGGCAAAGTTAGACACAACGTTGTTTTACTCTTTTTTTTCTAGGGGTTAGCAAGCTCCTAAAAAAAGGGGAGGGGCACTATTTAATCACGTCCCTAATTACTTGTCTCTACACAAAATCGATCTTATTTTTATATGGGAAGATATTCACTTCTCAAAAAAGGACACCCAGGATGGGACCAAAATGCATTGCCCAAGTTTAAAAAGATCTCTCCGCCGACTTACGACAAAACGTATACTGCACATTGAAAATGTATTTATTTATGAAAAATACAAAATAAGATGTAGTCATGTCTCTATGTATTTACCTTTCCTCTCCAATGAGAGAAAGTTTTTTTTTTTTTTTTTTTTTTTTTTTTTATGTGTGGAATATCCAGCTCCCCCAAAAGGGAAAGACCGGATGACACAACAATAAAAAGAAATGACCCAGTCAAGAAGGAATTCTTCTCTTTTGACTGGGGACAAAACAGATACTACACTTTGACTCATTTATTAAAATATAGAATAAAAAGAAATAATTTACAGGTTTGATACAAGGCCATCAAAAATGTGCGTTGTGTGTGTGGGAGGATGGAGGAAGTTATCTTCTGTTTGTCTTATTCTTAACCAGATCCATTCTGACCCACCCGCGGACCCCAAAATCAAAAGCATTCCTGAAATGATCTGGTCCCTGTTGGTTTGTTCATACTGGTTCTGTGCCGTTCTATGCGGTCAACCCTCCCAGACTTTGCCTTCTGTTTGTGATAAGGGGTTAGTTTATTCCTAATCGCCTGGAGCGCCCTTACCAGAGAATACCGATAGGGCTGTCGCGGGGACGCTGATATCTCAATCTCACTTTTCGACCCTGGAGTCACGGTTCTTTCAGTGAGAGAGAACTAAATACCCCTCTCTTTCATTTCTAGCCACCACAATACCGCATTCACTCAACTTAAGATATCCGCGATAGTTTGAATTTGTTTTATGAATATATGGTTTCCAGCAACACAGATTGAATAGAAGTTCATACGAATCATGGATACGTCTTCTACAATCAGTTCGATTTTCTTGCCGTAGGACTAAGA